>NC_056727.1:120213114-120228114 GCF_019279795.1 Protopterus annectens
CAAGCATGGTTCAAAGGCACAGAAAGCACCCCAGCTGGGTAGGGCTACAATGCCTTCCATACGTTCACAGACCACAAACTGAGCATGAAAGAACCAATGCAGGTGGTGTAATCATCTTCATTAAGCATAAGTACACCTCCAGACTGGTCAAACAGTATGACTCAAGCCAATGTCCAGTTAACTATAGACAAAGCACCCTATCACAGCATAGCTAGCTACAGGTCCCCCACCATGAAACAGGAAAAGCATACTGCATACCTGGACTTAATGAAGTCATTTGCCATACAGCTCAACACATTACTCATGGGTGATTTTAATTATCCTACCATCGACTGGGAAAACTACACTACCCACAAACATGCTGGCTCAGGAGGTTCTTGGACTTTGGGACAGCTAGTCAGAACACCCACAAGAGATGCTCAAATATCCTGGACATAGTACTCACTAACATGGGAGAACAATGCAAACCCCCACCCCATCTGACATCTTCCCTGGAAAGACCAGACCATAAATCAGTCTCATTCTATGCAATCATAAGACCAGATACCCAATCAAGCTCAAAACACTTGAGAATTTTTCAAAGACAAATTACTTTATTACTGATATAGGTTTCAAAGCCTCCTCTAACGCAGGTAACACTGAATCCTATGTAGAGGTGTACACCAATGCCCAGTATAACCACTTAAGCAGTTGTATACGAAAGGCTGTACCTGACTGGATTAAAACAAGGTCTTGCCAAAAAACAAGCCACCCTGGTGGACCCCGCCCAGTATAAATGGGCTACAGAACACGAAAAAGAAACTGTGAGAAGAGGGAACTAGCTCATTACAGGAAGAAATCCCACTCCTGTTGGTGTCTTTCAGCTTTTTCCGGTTAGGGGTTGCCACAGCGGAACGCCGGTCCGCTAATGATTGGTAGCGGATTTTTACGTGCCGAATTATCAGCCCTGCCGCACAACCTTCAATGAAGGTACACCCATTCACGCTCTAGCAGAGAATCGGACCGGACAGCATCTTACTGTGAGGCGACAACGCTACCACAGCACCACCACTGTGGGTCCCACTATCTTAAACAGATTACAGATCTTGTCATGTCCTCCAAAACCAATTACGAAGTAAAAATAGCCCCCCTATCCAAGGATAAATCACAAGGCATTATTTAACTACATCTGAAATCTAAAAAGGAGAGGCTATGTGCTAAACCACCCATACTCAACCGGAGGCACACCTCTCCTGTGTCCAGATTTTCCTGGAATGTCCAGATTTTCACCTCAAAGTTTTGATCTGTTCCTCAAAATTTGTGATTTTCTGGATTGCTGTGGCAATTCAGTGATGACCGAATTCACTAAATGACAGGCATGAGTTTCCTTCAGAAAATGCATGGCAACACCAGACCTTTTATTCTAGCAACTTTCTAAGTTTATAAGAGCAGTACTGAAAATTTGTCCCCATTTTTGGGGGTTTGCCTTCCATAATTTTTGGCTTTGTCCAGATTTTTTATATTAAGAAGCGGAGAGCTAAGGCCCGAGGTAATAGCCAACCTGCTAGCTGACAGATTTACAGCAAACTTCACCCAGTCTCCTCCAGTCATCTGTCAAAGTATACCTACCACCATTCCTCAGCCTATTATCTTCACTCTCCAAGGCTAGACACTGCATCAGTGGGACAAGACATCACAGGTGGTCTTTTAAACAACTTAAAAGATGCAGACCCACTTGGGTCCCAGTTTAACCACAGCCTGCGAACGTAGCTATTTTCTGGCAGCATGGAGGACAGCAACAGTAATCTCTGCACAAGGGGGGACCATCAACAGAGCCTGGAAATTACAGGCCCATAAGCTTAACTAGCCTCATCTGCAAGGCTATGGAAAGAATTACCCATGTCCTTGTTAATAATGTCCCTAATCTCCAAACTCTGAACCCAACCAAGTTTGGATTAGTTAAAAGTAGATCATGCCCGTTAAACACAGCTGACAAAGTCACCAAGGTTCTGATAGAGAGAAAGACTGTACATATCACCTATCTTGACCTAGCAAAGGCTATCGGAGATTTGTAAGCAGAGAGACTAATGCACTTACTAAACGTGTTATGCAGTTCGGTATTAAGCATGATCTTGTAAATGATAGACATAGCTCGGTATAAAATGGTTACATAAAACCATTGCTTAACATACTAACAGTTATTTTATGTTGTAAGAAAGAATCTTGCGGATTTGAAAACTTTTAGTTATGTACTCACCATAACTTCAGATGTTTGGGATCCATCTCGCCTACATTCTGACTGATGGGTTCGGAGCCGATCCCTCGGCTCCGACTCGGCACGCTTATGCTATAGAGAGAGGCCTCTAATTGGCTGAGCTATCTTTATCCCAGGATACACCACCACTAATCCCCCAGATCTTGTTTGTCCACATTCATGCACACATGCACAACTTGTTTATATAACCTTGTTAGATGTTTCAAGATGAAACAGGATTCGGACCTTCTGATATCCTCTGATCTCCAAGGAAGGGGGAAGGAGGGTGGTTAGAATGTAGTAGATGGATCCCAAACATCTGAAGTTATGGTGAGTACATAACTAAAAGATGTTATGTGATCCTATCTCGCCTACATTCTGACTGATGGGACAGCGTCCCTAGCACCCAAGTCTCGGGTGGCTCATTGGAAAACACTCCTGAGCACTGTGGAACCAAATGAAGCTCGTCCTCTAGATGCCACATCTAATTTGTAGTGGGAAATGAAGGTGTGCGGGGAAGACCATGTAGCCGCAGCACAAATGTCACCAATAGCAAGCTTAGAATGAAATGCTACCGAAGTAGCCATAGCCCTTGTAGAATGAGCCTTGACAGAGGTGGTAAGCTCTTTGTTAGAATAAATATAAGCTTGAGTAATACAGTCCCTGATCCATTTGGCAATAGTGACCTTTGTGACAGCGTTGCCCAATTCGTTTTCTGCAAAGGATACAAACAACTGATCTGTTTTCCTTGATTGTTTGGTCCTAAGTAAAAACGTAACCGTCTGTGGACATCTACTGTGTGGAATACAAACTCCGCTTTATTAGAGTATTTCGGGAAAAAAACTGGAAGCTTTAATGATTGTTGCAAGCATAAAGTAGAACAAACTTTAGGAACAAAAGAAGGATTTGGCCTGAGGGATACTCTGTCTGTATGAAAAAACAAGTACGGGGGTTTCACTGACAAAGCTTGAAGCTCTGAAACCCTTCTGGCTGAAGTAATCGCCACTAAAAAGGCTGTCTTCCATGATAGAAACTTTAGATCACAGGTAGCTGCCGGTTCAAAGGGAAAAGAAGTCAAGGCACGCAACACTATATCGAGATCCCATGGAGGTGCAGGATGAGAAATCGGAGGTCTTAATAGAGCAGCACCTTTCAAGAAGGTCTTACACAATCTGTTGCTCATTAAAGGTGGGTCTATGGATTCATGAAAATTAGATATTGCTGCCAATTGTACTTTGATGGTAGAAACTGAAGAGCCTGGATTGAAAAGAGAGGTCAGAAATTTTAGTACTTATGCCACAGGAGTAGAAATGGGGTCCAGGCCCCGGAGTTGAGCCCAAATAGCAAACCTTTTCCATTTGCTAGAATACAGTTTCTTTGTAGCAGACTTGTGGGCTGAAGATATGTGCACTACATCTGGATCCAGTGTATGACTCCTGACTATCGTCGGAAGAGGAGGAGCCAGGCCGTCAATTTTAAGGTGTGTAGGGACTGGTGTAATAGTCCCGACTGATGAATCAGTAGGTCTGGGACCTGGTCCAGGAACCACGGACCTTCCAGAGCATGTTTCCGAAGATAGGGAAACCACACTTGACGAGGCCAGTAAGGAACAATTAAGATCATCCTGCTCCCTAAGAGAGATGCCTTTTGAATCACCCTGGGGAGGAGAGGAACTGGAGGGAAGGCATAAAGCAGGCTGGTGGGCAAAGGATGGACTAAAGCGTCCATGGGGCTCTTCCCCGGAGCCGGGGTTAGGGAGAAAAATTCTTTGCACTTCGCATTCAGAGGAGTCGCAAAGAGGTCGCAACACGGAACTCCCCATTCGCTGAAAATCTGCCTTGCAACTGTCATATTCAGAGACCATTCGTGAGGAGAGAGGATGGTTCTGCTCAATCTGTCGGCTATGACATCGGACTTGCCCGGTATGTGAGTAGCCACTAGGAAGCGTTTGGTCGAGACTGCCCATTCCCAAACTCTCATGGCTTCTCTGCAAAGAGGATAGGATCTGGTCCCTCCCTGTTTGTTCAGGTACCAGACAACTGACATGTTGTCCGAGTGAACAGCAATTACGCCCTGAGGGAGATATCGTGAAGGGCTTGAAGGGACAGGAGTACTGCCCTCATTTCTAGGATGTTGATGTGAAGAGGAGTCTCTTCCGGGTGCCATTTGCCTTGGACTGACCTGCCCAGGGAATGCCCCCCCCCACCCCATCTGGGAGGCGTCCGTGGTCAAAGTGGCCGCCGGAGGAGGAAGAACAAAGGGTCATCCCTGATCTAAATTGGAGGACACTAGCCACCAGCGAAGGTCCCGTTTGCAAGATTCCGTGATCACTATGAGGTGATTGAGAGGGAGTTCCTGAAAGGACCACTGAGTTGAAAGAAGCCACTGGAGGATTCTCATGTGCAACCTTGCCAAGGGAACTAGCAGAACCGTGGCAGACATGGATCCCAATAGCTGCAGGACCACTCTGGCTGGGGCTTTGGACCTGGGGAGTAAGGCTCGAACTTGATTTTGAATGGTTTGAATTCTGTCTGTAGGTAGATAGACCCGCATCTGGTTTGAATCTATCTCTACCCCTATGAATCTTATTCTTTGAGATGGCCGCAACACAGACTTTGGCCAATTGAAGGTGATTCCAAGGGAATTGCCCAGTGATATAGTGGCTTGTAGGCTCCGCAGAAGTAGATACTTGGAGGTGGCAGTTAGGAGCCAGTTGTCTAGGTACGGAAACACCTGGAATCCTAGACTTCTCAGGTGAGCAGTCACTACTGCCAAGCATTTGGTGAACACCCTGGGGGCTGTGGTGAGACCAAAGGGCAGCGCACGGAACTGAAAATGACTGCCTCCTAGGTTGAAGCGCAGATGTCTCCTGGACGTTTGATGTATTCTGATATGATAGAGTCCTTGAGATCTATGGAGCACATCCAAACACCCTTCTCCAACAATGGGAGAATGGTTTGTACAGTGACCATTCAGAACTTGGACTTCCTGACTGAACGATTTAGGATGCTTAGGTCCAAAATGGGGTCTTTTTTGGCACCAAAAAGAATCTTGAGTAAGTCCCTAATACGATCTGGTCTGCGGGGACCGGTTGGATGACTCCTTTTTGCAGCAGCTTTGAAATTTGAGGCTGCGGTATCCCGTTGACTGGGTGGCGGGTCCGGGATTTTTTTGGACTGAGGGGGGGGGGGGGCGAGAGAATGGGATGGAGTAACCTCCGGCGATAATCCGAAGCACCCATCGGTCCTGAGTGATCCCTTTCCAGGCCTTCAGGTGCTTCGAAAAACGACCCCCGACTGGCTCCGGAGCAGCACAGCCGGGCAATCCCTCAGGGACTACGAAAAGCTGAAGAGCCACGAAAGAACTCGTGGTCTCCAGTGTTGCGAGGGCCTCTGCCGCCTCTGGGACGGCGTCTTCCGGATGAATTTCCCCCTCCTCTGCCTCTGGAGGGGGAACCTTCCTGCTGAGAGGGGTAAGACTTCGGAGATCTACGGAACCACATCTTCCCTCCTCTTTTAGCCTTGGGATAAGGCCGAAGGAGTGGAAAATCGTGCCCCTACGGCAGTCAGTCTTACCTCCTGTTCACAGTGGGTAAGTGTCTCTTTTACCTTGGGTCCAAACAGGGAGGACCCATCAAAGGGGGGCGTCGGCAAATGAAGACTTAAAGGCCTCCGCGAAATGACACAGGCGGAGCCAGGCTTGTCTCCGTAGAGCAATGCCTGTACCCGCCGCTCTACTCGCCCCTTCGGCCGCATACGAAATGAGCCTCATGGACGAGTTCGAAATGGACGACATTGTAGCCAGCTGAGATCCAACCGTCTAGGCCAGCTCCTCAGGCAGGTTACCCAAGAGGGTATCAGATAGCTCCTTAATCAGATCCCTCTGAAATCTCGTAAAGTGCGTCAGGTAGTTCAAAGACCTCAGTGTAAAGGCCGCTGAACTAAGGGTGCACTTACCGTACCGATCCATGCTCCTAGACTCCTTACTAGGAGGATGGACGGACGTAGAAGCCTCTGCTACATCTTGCTGGGTAGCAGATGCCACCACCATAGCATCTACAGCCACACCTTTCGTAAGGAACTCTCTATCCGGGGGCGCCGAGAGAAATTTGTTCGGACGAGCGGGCACCGGTTCCACAGTCTGGGTGTTCCCACGCCCTTCGACAGATCAAATCCAAGAGCTCGAAGGGCGGAGACACCCAGGAGGCGGAGGGCTGAGCCCCGAAGGCCTTCAGGAACACAGACTCATCAGCAGAGGGAGGTTTGGACTGCCAGCCGCCTCGTTGTTTTAGGGCTTCCAGGATGTCTGCAAAGGAGACATCATCCGAGGACGACTTGGGGACCCCTGCATCATCGAGATCAGTGTCAGATGTCAAAGACTCGCCAGGAGTCAACGTGTTTCCTCTTGCATCGTTCTCTTCCTGGGAGGTTCTTCGAAGAGGCTTCAGAAGGACCTCCAGGAGGGGGAGAAACCCCAGCGGGGGTAACCTGAGGCCCAGGGGCTCCGCTGTCTACGGACAGGGGTACTGCCAACGACCCAGTCTCCAAATGTAGGGAAGGAGCTGGGGAAACTGTGGAGGTTGCCAAGGAAGATTTGGCTAAAGCACTCCTCATAGCCCTGAAGGCGGGACCACCAGAATCCTGGGAGGGTCCCCCCTCCGTGGCCACGACAGTGGACGGTAATCCCGCCGCAGACGCACCAAGAGGGAGACTTGGGACCGAAAGCATCAATCCCGAAGCCTCCCCCCTAGGGCCGAAGGAAGAAGTCAGTGCACTGAACTCCGACCCAAGAGCCGGAGTAAGGGTCGGGCCCGACCCTAACACCTCCACTGGTTCCACCAGCACCTGCTCCAACGGTGCCGAAGCTGATGGAGGAGGAAATACAGTAGGGGAGTGGACCATCGGCTCCGAAGCCAACTGGGCTGGAGCCGAAACCATCTTTTGGAACACCGGAGACTGGAAGAGTCGAAGGAGCACCCTGTCGATGTCCGAATCAGACATCTTGGATGATCACGAGGATACTGATCGGGCCCAAACCAATTTCTCCATCGGCTCCGAAGGGCTCGGGGACCGGCTCCGAAATTACAATTATCGGCTCCGAGGAAACTTTCAAGGAAATTTCCCTCGGTGCCGATAAGGACTTCGGCTCCGAGGGGGAAGAGTCTGAGCCGATGACCCTTATTGGCTCCAATATCAGTGCAGCCGATGAGGGTGACCCGCCTCTCGATGCCCCAGACCTCTGCTCCGAAACCAGAGGGGTCGAGGCTGGAGGCATCGAGGCAGACCGTTCCGACCTCGGCTCCGAAGTCCGTGGAGCCGATGGAGAAGTCTGCTTAGTTTTCTTAGCGGTCGGTTCCGACTGACTGGTCGGAGCAGACGCTTTCCTCTTTTTAGAAGGAGACTGAGAGGAAGATGAAGCCTCCTCGAAGGAAGGCTTGATTAATCCTTTGAGGATTAATTTGTTTTTCCTCTCCTGGAGGACTCTGGAAGAAAACGCATGGCATACACTGCACGATTCTTGCAGATGTTTAGCACCTAGACAATAGACGCACGAGGAGTGGTCGTCCGTTATGGACATTTTGAAGCCACACCTCGTGCACTTTTTAAACCCGGAGGGTTTATGCTCTTTAGACATAATGAGGCTAAAAAAACAGTTAACCACAACTAAACAGCAAAGGGTTCGACACACAACAAAAATATATATGCCACTAGATTATTGTTAAATATTTAAACTGAACTTTTTTTTTTTTTTTTTTTTTTTTTTTTACACACAAGATTGTTCAAAGAGAAAAGGCGAACAGGAGGGTCAAGACCCTCTAACTTAAACGGGTACTTGACCCACACACAACCACTAAGCTAGTAGTAACCACAGGGGAAGGCCCCTCTAACTTAAACGGGAACCTTCTCTGACCGGAAAAAAAAAAACATGAAATTTCAACCAAATTCCACAAAAACACTCGTACACAAAGAATAGCCGTTAAAACAGCTTTTGGGTTTAAATGAAGCAAATACTGACAGGGAAAAAGCCTAATAAATAGTACTTAGCCCAGCCAATGTTGAGACCACGTCCAAGCTCTGAAAGCGGCAAACGAGATCTGGGGGATTAGTGGTGGTGCATCTTGGGATAAAGATAGCTCAGCCAATTAGAGGCCTCGCTCTATAGCATAAGCGTGCCGAGTCGGAGCCGAGGGATCGGCTCCGAACCCATCAGTCAGAATGTAGGCGAGATAGGATCACATAACATCTTCATTATTGAAGTGCTAAACTGTTTATGGTTGGACTCCTAGCTTTTTTTTTTTTTTATTGCATCGATTTTTGCTTGTTGGTGTTAAGTTTGGCTGCCTGCTGAAGTTTTTTTGCTTTGACATTAGAGAAACTCCAAATTGGGAATCAATCCCTACATTACCAGATAGGTAACCAACAGGACACATACTCTCAAAGTGGGCAACTTCATCTCAAAAAAACAGTTACTAGTGGTATACCACAGGGTTCTGTGCTGGGCCCCTTACAGTTTGGAATTTCTCAGAAGTCCAGGCAAACCTGGACAGCCTGTGGCTGACCACGATCAATAACTTCAAATGGGGAGCAAACTGGTGCCAAATCCCCAGATTAAAGCTAATGCAAAAAAATGCATTACTACTCCCTTTGGGAAAGGCATCCCCAATTACATTATATACACCCCTCAAGTGCAGACCCGGGTAGTACGTGAACTTGGTACCCAGGCTGATAGCAATTTGAGCTTTGATCATCACGTGTCCACAGAAATAAGGAAATCCTTTTATGTGGGACATCTTATAAGTAAAGGCATCGCATCTAGATCTAAAGATGTTATAATTCCATTATTCTCTGCCCTCAGACCAATGCTCCCTTCAGCATACACCTCAAACAACTGCAAGAACTGGAGACCACAGAGGTCTCTCACCAAAAAATTACAGGATACACAAAACAAGTCTTGCGTGGAAAGACTGAAAGCTCCGTCACTGCATTAAGGGGTGACCTGTGCCTGGCTTACAGGGCAGTCTGGGATCTGGCCCTGATGGAAATGCTACACATCTGTAAATCGTGAAAGAGCCCTTTCCCAGACCCTCTTCAAATGCAATCTAGACCAATGGATGAGTGACCAAATTCACTCCTTGGATGGTGCCCATATCCCCCCTGGACAGAGGAAAATCAGTATCAACTACCATAGACCCTCACCATCTGAACTTTCACTCGCCTACCCACCAATTGGGACAACTTGAGATAAATATAGCTAGGCTTTTAAGGCCTCTTGGACCATTAGCCTAATAAGACATGAACCTAATGACATACAGAGATACCAGAGTCTGAGGTACACAACTCTCCCAACAGATACTAGTAAGGCAGGCACCTGTTCATGAGAGGTCAGTTAAGATACAGTGATGCCGGAGAAGCTGGTGTCCAATAAGTAGGTACAGGAGGAACAAGCACAGACTGGTGAGTAGGACCAATGCCCGTTGAAGTGGTGCGGCAGCATAGACACCCAAGGGCTACTGCTCATGTCTACACGTTGGCTATGACCACTGTCTGAGCCCCCAGAAGTCTGCCTTATAAGCATTTCATGCATGCATCCAAACACCTGAAAAACAATGGGAGGAAAGACCAGTATTTGAGGCCTTTTAAGTGACAGAGGAAGGCTCCACAACAATGTAGGAAATGTACACTTCAAATCACTTAAGCATAACAATCTAACTTTACCTCAAAGAAAAAAGCAACAAGATGGAATGCCCCAACGCACGTTTTTAAAATCTTGGTGGCTCTTGTTCCAGTTTAGAAAGCTTTTTGGGGGCATAAAACCACTGTAAAGCTTTTCTTCTGTTGCAGTTCAGTATTCTGGAGGTGTCATGGGCACCACAGTAGCAAACAGAGCCCTCAGAGTTTAAAGAATATGATTTGCTTTCTAAATTGACAAATCGACAGTGACAGTAATGAAATCCAGAGTAAAATCATAAACAAAGGGGGGGGGGGAGATCAGAAATTTTTTTCAGCCAAAGTAGCGAGATTTTAAGGTAGGGGCATCTGCTCAGCTTTCATGTATCCATGCAGTTTTCTGCTGAAGCTCCCATTTCTCATCACATCCCAAAAACACTGATGGACGTCTCTAGGGCAGTTTCCCTGCCTCACACTCCTTTTGTCATGATGGCTCCACCTTGACAACCCTAAAAAGTATGTTATCAGTAAAAAATGAACAAATGAAAGTAGAGACCTCAAACAGGGAGGGAGGGTGGCTAAGCAGGTTGTTAAAATTTGCCAAGTGGCTCCAACACCTGCAGTCCAGTTCTAAGGACTACTGCAGGCACAGCTCAACAATACTAGATAACTTCATTGGCGTATAGTATAGGCACCACAGTGCTTTAAATCTGAAAACTATTTATCAAGTTATTAAAATGGTTTGATGCTCAAACAAAACTCCAGCTCTTGCATTCTGAGATGTGCCTGCCCCCACCCCATTTAAAAATATACAACTGTATTAAAACAGTGGCAAGAGAAGAATGCAAACTCCTGGATTTGGAAAAATAAGCCAACTTCAATACAAGATATCCAGTCAGCCTAGCCATAAAGACTGGCTGAAGGTGACAGATTCTAAGCGAGAAAAATAGCAATAATTAAATGTGCCTTTAACTCAATTCTACTTTTAGAGAAAAAGAAAGCAAGTGTGCAATCAGAACATTAATTCAACTCTTGTTAAACATTACAGCCAGCAATAGTGTAAGCTTTTTTTTTTTTTTTTTTTTTAAAGGCAGTTGAGAAGTACTACACAAGAGTCAACAGAACACATACAAGGCCCAACAAATTTAAAACTCTGGTATTTAGCTACAGAGCACCAAGTCAGCAAGATTAGTCTCATACTAGTACTTGAATTTCATCCAACTGCTGCTTCAAAGACTGTTCTTTAATTCAGTACTAATTTAGGGCTAAATGTCACTAGCTTTGTACTAGTGAAGTCCTGTTAGAGAGTTTTATAGTCTGATGTTCCACTCTTACTTGAGAAGCAATGACAGCAATATTTTGAATATCATCAATTTTTAAAGGGAAACCATGCAATACCATGTCTTCGCCACTTGACACTGTCTGCAGCAATTGCTATTCTGTGATGAAGGCTCTGATCAGATTTAGGAATCACTTTAATACCTCCCCCCATATGAAAGACTTTAAATGCAGAAAAAAGATTTGCAAAAACTTGTAAGCAAAACACCCACTGCTGTGAGAGTAGAGAGTTAGTGATAAACAAAGCAGAAGTGTTAAAAAGCAAAGGCAATTCAGTGTATGCATGCAAAAACAATTGGCAAACAAGCACAGGTAATGAAACAGTGTCTACATGAGAAAAACGGCCAATACACATTTACCTTCAGTTTTGTTCAACTTTGTTAAAACAGACGCTGTATCTTTATGGGTTTCTTGTGTGCTAGAGCTTGAAGGAAGTTCCAGAGCTGCATTACTCTCAGACGTATTGTCTCTATCTACAAAAGAGGTCTCTTCCGCAACAGCAGCATCTTCAAGCAGTAAAGGCTTCTCCAAGTCTTCAAGTGCTTGCTTTTCTAATGTGCCAGGTAAAGTGGGAATTTCTATGAGCTCTGTACTCCGTTTGACTTCATGAATGTCCAAAGGAGGAAAGTAAGTGGTGTCTGCCAGTGCTGCATGACTCCATTCAGTTTTCTCGGACTCAAAGCTGTCAAATACTACTTTAGGATCACCTGGTGGTATAATTTCATGCTCCTTGGCTTCTGCAGCAGACTTAACTGTAGCACTAATTAAAGTATCAAAACCATCTTTTACTGGACCCGTTATGAAAGTCTCATGATCCAAAGGAATATTCTCTGAAACATATGGCTCTACACATACTCTAGAATATTCTCTGAAGTTAGCCACTCTGACTGGCTCCTCCAAACCTCCATCACCCACTGAGATAGGCTCCTCCAAATCTCTTGTGTGAGCAAATGTAATCGGTTGTTCCAATCTGCTTTCATGAACTGCTGTAACCGGCTCCTCTAATGCTTCAGCCAGCTCTGCTTTTAAGGATTCCATTTCAAAGGATTTTACTATCGGCTCCTCTACAATCAGAGGTGCAGTTCCTTTCAGGATTTCTACTGAAGAGTGGGAATACTCCAAGCCAACTTCAGATGGAGAAAAACCTTCAACCATCTCTCTGCTTATACGGTCTGGAGAAGGAGTTGATGCTTCTTCATGTCCTTCTACTAAATGCAATGCCAAGTTTGGATGCACATCCTTGCTTTGCATCAGGTCAGATGCATCCTGAACCAAAGGCACCTCAGGATAAGTTGTAGGAGACTTTATGGCTTGCTCAAAGCTAGCTGTATATTCAGGAAATGCTTCCAATGGGAAGGGTTCTACACTTCCAACCACTTCAAGAGGAACCTTTTCTTTTGAGGTGGTTTCTTTTATTAGATCACACGAGACAGACATATAAGGAGTCTCCATTTCTTCGGTAGTGTTTTGCGCATACATGGGCTCCTGAATGGAAGCAATATCAACTGGGGTAATCCCCACAGAAGCAGCCAGTACTTCTAATGATGAATCATTTGACTTTTCAGTGGTGACAAATTCACTGGATTCCTGGACACATGGAACTTCTTGCTGAATGTCAGTCTCTAAAAGATGATCTCTAGGCTCTGGTGAAGCTGATACAGTGGTTTCAACCCTGTATGTGTTCATATTTGAAGGAGATTCCATTATAATATCAGGCAAGATAGGAGACTGCACTGAATCAGAACCTTCAGGAGATGGTGACATTGTTATAGGACTAGGGGTATCTTTTGGTGGTTCTGGTAGAGTCTGTACCAAGTCTACTGTAGACTCATCACTGTTCTTTAAATAAATTACATCATGAAGGTCACCCTCATGTGCCCCCTGAACTAAATCTGGTGTGGGAATTTCTGACGCATTTGTTGAAGAGTCTGCTGAACTCTTTGACAAACTGTCTGGAGTTATAGCAGCCTGTCCTATGCTAACAAAAGGTTCTGGTTCAGATGATATAATTTCATATGGCATGGTATGAACCTGATCCAACACACTGTCTTTTGGTTTTGCTACTAGTGTTTCTTCTACTACTGGAGAAAGATCATCTCCAAAATATGCTGATGAAGGTTCAAAAGCTGCAAAAGTAGCATATCCCCGAGAGGGCTCTCTCAGATTTTCATGTACTTCAAGGTCACGCTCTTCAAGTTTTACAGATGTAGGGTGCTGAACAGACAAGCTCTCCAATACTAAAGCAGGCTTTCCAGCATCACTTTCCATCTGGACATTAACCTCAGACTCGAGTGTTTCATTTTCTGCATTTTCAGTGCTTTGTACTAAATCGGAGGAATCAATTACATCAGTGTCATGTAGCTTGGTTTGGTCATCTGACAATTCACATTTTTCAAGCACATTATCCTGGTCATACCCCAAATATTCCTGTTCTTCACTATCAAATGCAGGAGTGCTGCTAATTACTTGATCAGGCAACTCTTCATGTACTGGAGCATGTACCGCAGACATGGTCTGTAGTGCATGAAAACTGTCTTGTTTTAACTCATGTTCTGTATCATAAATGTTATCACTACTTTTTCCCATACCTTTATCATCAGAGACTTGTTCGGTTATTGCCGTCTCTGAAGAGACTAGCACTGTCTGTCTTGTATCCTCTTGTTCATCATTCCCTTCACTTTGATCAGATTTTAAACTCTCAATAAATTCCATATTTCCACCAGAAGACTGCAGAAGCTCCTCTTCCAAGGCAGTTATAGGCTTCTGATTTGTATCAGCTGAGAAAGCTGCAGAAATCTGTCCTCCTAAGGATTCAGACAGCGGAGATAACGAGGAGCGTGGAGCACTACTTTTGGCCACTGTTGATACAAAACCTTCTTCTCCAACAATAAACTCCGTATTACTTGGCTGCTTTTTAAAGTCCACTAAGCCTTCTGCAACCATGAACAAAAAGGAAAAAAAGTTTAAAAAATAATCCTTCAAGAAAAAGGACTGAAAAGCTTGTGTGCAGAAGTTTATTCATTATACTGCACAAGCAGTCTGCATTCTCTTTACGTAGGCATTTACAGAATCTAGCTAAACAATTCTATTGAAACTAAATTATAAATAGCTACATTTAAACATGTTACAATGATGGCATAAACATTTAGAATATGACCAAAGTGTATACCATGCAGAGCTGTGGCAGCCAAGTAAAAACACTACAGATTAAAAAAAAAAGGCTGACATCACAAAATGCATTTATTCCTGGTGAACTGCTTTGTGGAAAGGAATTTCATTTGCTAATCTATGTGACATTAACATGCACAAGAATGCACAGTGCAGAAAAGTCTACATAAAGCAGAGTGAATATCATGCAGATAAACCAAGGGTCTAAGAAACTTTATTCCAAAAATTGTAGCCAAGAAAACAGGATTAACCACACTCAGATGAGCTGGCACTAAACTTAAATCCTAGAAATACGTTCTTAGACCCCTGACAATATCGTGAAATGAAACAGTCAAGCTAAATAGAGCAACAATGTCTCCCCAATAGCACTTCAGCATAAGTGATTTCCTTCATATCAAAATCTTACTGAAAGTGCACCTAAATAAAACCACACTGGAACCATACAAACTGAAAATGACAAGATCAGAAGCAAAAATAAAGGATATGAACATGTCTTAGGTGCTCAGCAACCACCACACACTCTTCCAGCATGCAAGGGGGGGGGGGGGTGGCTGTGATGCAGGATAAAGCAGAAGACAAAAGGTCAACTGGAAA
>NC_056727.1:120240614-120303114 GCF_019279795.1 Protopterus annectens
TTTGAGTAGCTTGGGAAAAATACAGGAAGATCAATAGCCTGATTCAAATTACTCTTAAAGGCGACCTTAGGCAAAAAGGTCGGATTAGTTCTCAATGATACTCTGTCTTTGTGGAAGACTAAATAGGGGGGGTGAACAGAGAGAGCATGGCATTCAGACACCCTCCTAGCCGATGTAATAGCCACCAGGAATAAAGTTTTCCATGAAAGAAATTTCAGGGAACATGAAACAGCTGGCTCGAAGGGAGGAAGAATCAAGGATGTCAGCACTAAATTTAGGTCCCATTGAGGAGGAGGACTCCTGATTGGAGGTTTCAGGAGAAAAATTCCTTTTAAGAAGGCTCTACAGAGCCTGTGGGACATAATGTTGTGATCTGCGAACCAGACATGAAAGTTTGAGATAGCAGCCAACTGAACTTTGACCGTGGAAGAAGAGGAGCCCGCGTGAAAGATTTCCGCTAAGAAATCCAAAACTGCTTGTACTGGAGCAGTAAAGGGATCAATATTTTTAGCCTTTGCCCAACAAGAAAAACGTTTCCATTTGCTAGTATAAATCCTCCTAGTAGAGGATTTTAGGGAAGCTACTATGATGTCTCTGACAGGATTAGAGATCATAGGAAGCCTGGCTAAGGAAGGAAGTGGAGCAACCATGCTGTGAGGTTGAGAGAAGGGATAGACCGGTGCAGCTGACCCGATTGGTGAATCAGAAGGTCTGGCACTGGGTCCAGATGCCAAGGCTGCACCAAAAGGTGACGATGGAGGAACGGAAACCAAATCTGTCGAGGCCAATAGGGAGCAATGAGAATCATTTTGGCTCTCAAAACGGTGGCTTTCTGGAGTACTTGAGGAATCAGCGGAAAAGGAGGATATAAAGAAGTCCCTGGGGCCAATCCTGGGTTAGAGCGTCTCTGGGGGGATGGCCCGGCAGTGGAAAGAGAGAGAAGTCTGGGCATTTGCTGTTTTGGGGAGTAGCAAAAAGATCGCAACATGGGCGGCCCCATTCTAGAAAAATCTCCTCCACTATAGATTGTTTGAGAGACCACTCGTGAGGCATGAGAATAGCTCTGCTCAATCTGTCCGCTAAAATGTTGGTTTTCCCAGGGATATGCGTTGCTACCAGAAACCGATGAGAGGAGATCGCCCATTGCCAAAGTCTGAGAGCTTCTCGACACAAGGGGTAGGACTTGGTTCCGCCCTGCTTGTTGATATACCATACTACAGACATGTTGTCTGAGTGAACTGCTATTGTTCCCAAGGGAAGAAAGTCGTTGAGGGCTTGCAACGTTGAAAGCACTGCTCTCATCTCTAGGACATTTATGTGCAGGTGGTATTCGAACGGTTGCCACGTCCCATGAACCATCCTGCCCTGATAATGACCCCCACCCAATCAGGGAGGCGTCCGTAGTGACAGTGGCTACCGGGGCTGGGGGTACAAAGGGTCTGCCTTGGTGAATCTGGGGAGAAGTAATCCACCATGAAAGAGGATTCCTGCAAATTTGTGTCACCAGTATTTGGTGACGCATCGGAAGTTGTTTTTGAGTGAACAACATCCACTGAAGCAGGCGCATATACAAGCGGGCCAGGGGAAGAAGGGTAATGGCCACAGCCATGAGGCCCAACACCTTTAGAACCATTCTGGCTTGTACTTTCTTGCTGGCTAGGATGATCCTCACGTGACTTTGTATATCTAAGATTCTTTGGTCTGTGAGGGTTGCTGACATCCGAACAGTGTTTAAGTTTGCGCCTATGAAAGTAATAGACTGGCAGGGCAATAAGGAGGATTTTTCGTAGTTGATCGAAATTCCCAATTGAGTGCAAAGATTTATTGTGTAATCCCTGGCTTGAAGAAGTTTATGCCTGGTGGTGGCTGAAAGGAGCCAGTCGTCGAGATACGGAAACACCTGGAATCCTTGACGCCTCAGGTGAGCCGTGACCACTGCCATACATTTGGTGAACACTCTGGGGGCTGTAGTGAGACCAAAGGGCAGGGCTCTGAATTGGAAATGACTGGACCCCAGCCGAAAGCGGAGAAACCTTCTGGAGCGTCTGAATTTTTATGTGATAGTACGCATCCTGAAGATCTATTGAGCACATCCAGTTGTCCTTCTCTAGGAAGGGCAAAATTGACTGAAGTGTGACCATTCGAAATCTTGTCTCTCACAGACTTGTTGAGTCTGCTGAGATCCAATATTGGTCTCCAGTCTCCCGTCTTTTTGGGGACCAAAAAGAATCTTGAGTAGATTCCGGGCTCTGAATGGCCTGTTGTAACTGGCTGAATGGCTCTTTTTTGTAGAAGTTTTAAAACTTCTAACTGCAATTTCCCTTAGACCGGGTGGTACATCTGGAAGGGAATTTGAGTGAGAGAAAGGACTTTCCTCGAAAGGAATTTTGTAACCCTCTGATATAATCGACTGTACCCATCTGTCTTGAGTGAGGGAACGCCAGGCTTCTGGGTACAGCGATAGTCTTCCCCCGACTGCCTCCAAGGATGGACAGTCGGGCAACATCTCAGGGATGCTGAAAGGGCTTGTCAGAGAGAGGCTCTCTGCTTCCCTGGTTTTGTGGACCCCCTCTGCCTCTAGAGCGGCGTCTGTTATTGTTACCCCCTTTGCCTCTAGGGGTAAACTGACCACGTCTATCCGGCGGGACTCCTTGGGATTTGCGGAACCATATCTTGCCACCCTTCTGTCCTTTAGGGTAAGGTCTAGGAGTGGAAAAACGGACCCCTACGGCAGAAAGAGTCTTGCCGTCCTGCTCACACCTGGTCAATGTATCCTTCACTTGAGAGCCAAACAAAGCTGACCCATCAAAGGGAGAGTTTGTGAAGGAAGCCTTGAATGGATCTGCAAAATTACAGAGTCGCATCCAGGCTTGGCGTCTAAGAGCCACAGCTGTACCTGCGGCCCTACTCGCTCCATCTGCTGCATATGATATCAGTCGCATGGAGGAGTTGGTAATAGAATTAAGGGTTCCTAGCTGCGAAGCAATTTTTTGTTGAGCCCCTGCAGCTGTGGGATCCTGTACTACTTCACCTAGCTCCTTAAGGATGTCCCTTTGGAGTCTGGTGAAGTGACATAAGTAGTTCAGCGAACGCATAGCAAAGGTCGCTGAAGAGAACATCCGCTTACCATACCTATCCATGGTCCTAGAGTCCTTAGGAGGATGGACAGGTACGGAAGGATCTGCAAGTTCCTTCTTAGTGGCAGCCGCCACCACCATGGCATCAGCAGGGACGCCTTTCGTAAGGAATAGCTTATCCGAAGGGGCAGTAATAAATTGACGGCCTCCTAGGAACTGGCTCTACAGAATCAGGAGCAGCCCAAGCCTTTCGAGCAATAACCTCCATGAGGGGGTCGAAAGGCGGAGACACCCAGGAGGTGCAGGGCCGAGATGCAAACGCCTCTAGGTATACAGACTCATCCTCAGAGGGATTATTGGAGGGACAGTTTCCCCTCTGTTTTAGGAGTTCTAGGATGTCCGAAAAGGAGACATCCTCAGAGGGGGATCTTGGGGATCCCTCTGACTCATCTAAGTCGATATCTGAAGTGATAGACTCAGGGGAGTCAATATGTTTCCTCTTACAAATCCTCTTGCGCGGAGGATCCCCTGACTGATCAGGAGAATCCTCGGAAGAGGGGGCTATTCCCAGTGGGGAAACCTGAGGCGGAGGATCTCTGGGTCCGGGAGCAAGAGAGATGGCAGAGATATTGACAGGCACCGTAGAGGGAGGAGCTAAGGGAACAGACTGCTGGCTGAGTCCAGTGGCCAGCACACTTCATCACCTCGAAGGCCCCCCTCCCAGGGATGTCCGAGAGAACCCGTTCCGAAGAAGCAGGAACTCCAGGGCCCACCGAAAAGGAAGGCTCCAGGCAGATGGAGCAGAGCTCACCAAGGCCGAGGCTCCAAGGGGAAGAGTGGGGTCGGACAAGGGTCCGATGCCACTCACCCCCTCGGAGGAGACCAGGGAAGCCTGACCACAGAATCCCTCTAAGGAAGGTCTCGAAGAGGAGATAAGAGTAGATGCTGAGGGAGCAGAAGGGGGGGGGGGTATCTGCCCCTCAGCCATAGCAGAAACTATTCCCGAAGACTCCAGCTCCAAACTCTGAGGTAGAGTCGAAGGAGGAACTACAAGAGGGTGTGGACTAATAGTCATCTGTTGAGACGGACTATGTAGCATCTGGGCCAGTGCCTGTGATTTCAATAATCTACTGACCACCCTCTCTAAATCATGGTCAGAAAGCCTGGATGACCTAGATGATCGGCTCCGTTCCGAAAGGAGAGGTGAGGCCGGAGCCGAGAGTATCGGTTCCGAGGAAGGGGACCTGGATCTCTTCCTCGAAGGAACCATCGGAGCCGACGAAACCATAGATGCAGTCGGAGCCGAGGACTTTTTGGCACTGACAGAAGGTCTCGATGCATCGGCTCCGGCCGGAGCCGATACAGACATAAAGGTAAGGGTGTCGGAGCCGGTCGGTGCCGACACCGAAGCCTGAGCCACATGGTGGTCGGAGCCAGTCGGAGCAGACACCGATGTGACTGAACCAGTAACGGCACAGATAGCCATCGGTGCCGAAGGTTTGTGCAAGCTAGGATCGGCTCCAGCCGGAGCCGATCTCGACTCAGAAAGAGTCGGAACCAAGGCCGCAAGCTTAGACACAGAAGCCTGGGCCTTGGAAGACTTAGAAGTCTTGCTCAGAGCAGACTTAGCCGGAGAGCCCTCCGGTTTAAGAAGACCCCTTAATATCAATTTATTTCTCCTCTCCTGCAGGACTCTCTGGCTAAAGGAGTGACAAATCGCACAGGAGTCCTGCAGGTGGAGAGGTCCCAGGCAGTATAAGCAAGAACTGTGACCGTCTGTCAGAGACATCTTCTGACAGCACGAGTCACACTTCTTAAAGCCTGAGACCCTTTCTTTGGACATAGTTGCAGAAAACACACACAACACAGTCCCAAAGAACAAGTTATCCCAAAAAAAATATTGAGAACTAACCTCGCGCACACACACACACACACACACACACACACACACACACACACACACACACACACACACACACACACACACACACACACACATGGGGGGGGTGGGGGGTGGGAGGGGAGAAGGCCTGACTAAAAAAAAAAAGGTGTGAGGGAACTTTAGTCAGAAAAGGGCTTAATATAAACTAAAAACGTTAAAAATATAAGTTTAAAGTGGCTAAGATAGTTTTATATAAAACACTTACCAGGAGCTGGCAAAAGGAGGACCTCATCAGCGAAGCGGCAAACGAGATCTGGGTACTTACCGCCTTGCATCATGGGATATGGGGCTGCCTCGAGCTGGTAAAAGTGACTCTCGAGCTTAGCAAAGTGCCGAGTCGGAGCCGAGGATCGGCTCCGAACCCATCAAGCAAGAATGAAGGCGAGATTGACAACTTAACATTGATGGGTTTTTCCTCAGAGACCCTGTCTGGATAAAAAATGATAAAAGGTTCCACAGCCATGAGTGCCTGTAGCTCTGAAACTTGCAGAAGTTATTGCTAGGAGCAGAGCTGTTTTCCAAGATAAAAACTTTATACCGGCAGTAGCAGCTGGCTCAAAAGGAGGCAGGGTGAGTTTTTCCAAGACAGAGTTGAGGTCCCATGCAGGCATTGGTGATCTCCTTGGAGGCCTTAAATTGTTGGCTCCTCTGAGGTACTGTTTTAATAAGGGATAAGAAAAGATTGGTGGCTCTGTATTGTAATGAGCCGAAATGGCACAGGCATGAATTTTAAAAGATGAGATGGGCCTATTTCCAGCATCTCAGTTAAGTATTGCAAAATCTGAGTAATATTTGGCACAGCTGTATCAGTTCCTTGTGCCTGGTTCCAAGCACAGAATCTCTTCCATTTTCTAGCATAAGATTTTCTAGTACTTGGCCTTCTGGCCTCCAAAATGACATCCATCACAGCTTTACTGAGAGGTGTGTGTTTTGTATGACTACATTATCCGCCATGATGCCAGGTTTAAAGTCCTGAGTTGGCTGTGCAGGATCAGACTGTTTTGCTGGGACAGTAGGGGAGGTATGACTTAAGGTCCAAGCTGGGCATTGAGAAGTTTTTTAGGATTGGAAACCAGTACTGGCGGGGCCAGTCTGGGGCAATCAGTATCATTTTTGGCTTTTCCTGTCTGACCTTTAGGAGTACCTTGGGGAGGAGAAGCACAGGGGGAAAGGCATATACTGATAGGGTCTCCACTTTTCATGCTCATCTGTGATAAATCCTTGTGCAGAATCTTTTTAGCTGGTAGTTGTGAGGGGGAGGCAAACAGATCTATGTCCGGGCATCCCCGTTTCCTTGTTATCATGCTGAAGACTTGTGCATCCAGCTGCCACTCATGGGGATCCATGATGTTTCTGCTGTCTGCCAGAGTACTTTTCCTTCCTGGCAGGATGTACTTGCTAAGTTAATGCTGTGTCCCACAAAGTTATGGCTAGTCTGCAAAGGGGGTAAGAATGTGTGCCCCCCTGCTTGTTTATATACCACATGACCGTGGTGCTGTCTGTATCAGTAGTTGTCCCGGATGAAGTAGGTCCTTGAAGGCTGTCAAGGCATTCTGAACAGCTAGCATCTTTTTTTGATTGATATGTAGGTGCATTTGGGTTGA
This sequence comes from Protopterus annectens, assembly GCF_019279795.1. Lineage (NCBI taxonomy): Eukaryota > Metazoa > Chordata > Ceratodontiformes > Protopteridae > Protopterus > Protopterus annectens. The sequence goes on from NC_056727.1 coordinate 120,247,238, forward strand.
GGACCATGTGCCCTGAATGCATCTTCCTGCCATGTGGGCCCTCCAGGCATAATCTGATGCATCCGTTGTGTCTGGCTAGGAGTAATGTGAATGGCTGTCCCTTGTTTTGGTGACAAGTCTTTACCCATCGAAACTCCTGTTGTAGGCAGGGAATAAGAGTAATCATTGTTTCCAGGCTGTGGCAATGTTGAGTCTAAACACTTTCTAGGTACCATTGAAGTTTCCTCATATGCAGTCTTGCATATGGAATTGGTAGGATGCAGGATGCCATGAAGCCCAAAGCCTGCAGAATTTTTCTTGCAGATAACAGGGCCTTTGTTGCCAACGTTTTGAAATGGGTAGTCAGTTGCCTTTGTCTGGCGTGAGATAAAGCCATCTGGGCAGTTGTATTTAAGCTTGCACTCAGGAATATTATCTCTTGAGAGGGTACTAGTTTTGATTTATTTTCGTTGATTGTGTACCCTAGGCATGTTAGAAGCCTTTTCACAAACGCGAGATGTTGTAGAAGAATGTCCATGTTCTCTGCTTGAATTAGAGTCGTCCAAGTAAGGATATATCTGTATTCCTCTGTCTGCAGAACGCAATTACTGGTGCCAGGCACTTTGTAAAGACCCTGGGCACAGTAGATAAGCCAAAGGGCAGTGCAGAGAATTGGTAATGCATTGAGCCAGCCTTGAATCTGAGGTATCTTCTGCATAATTGTCTGATTTTGACATGCAGGTATGCCTCTTAGGTCTAAAGTCACAAGCCAAGCATTCTTGCCCAGCATGGGCAGAAGCTGCTGCAAAGTCATCATCTTGAATTTTGGTATATCCAGGAATGTGTTTAGAATAGATAGGTCCAGTACTGGTCTCCGGGCCTTGTCCTTTGGGTACCAAGAACAGTCTAGAGTAAAATCCTTGTCCTTGCTCTTGCTCTGGTACTTGTTGAATGGCCATTTCCATGAGGGATGAGACTTTGTGCCTCTGCCCATTGATTTTTTGGCAGATCTGGCCAGCCATTTGTCTTTGGCAAGGTATGGAAATGGAACTTGTACCCTTGAGACATGATATTTATAACCCACTTCGAGTAAGTGCTAAATTTTCCCTCCAAGGGTGCTGCCAGAAGGTAAGTGCTTGGTGCAGGCAGGGGGAAGTCATTGGAACTGTTTCCTGTATGGTTGTGATTGGTCTTCTCCAACTTTGACCTGTAGAAACCTTGTGCCTGGGTTCTGCCTCTAGGGCGTCCGGATCTGCCTCTTTGAAGTCTGACACAGGAAAGGACCAATTCTTTGTAGACCAGTGTCTACTAAAAGTACAGTTTTGTACCTACCATAAATGTAGATGTTCGAAGATCCACATTGCTGCAGTCCTTACATACGGGTAGTCCGCTGTCCTCGGTCGGCCCGAATACCAAAGTATTAGGCTGACGTCGGTCATGGGCGCTCAGATCTGACATCAGAGCGTCAGGGTATAAAAGCGCATGACCGACGTCATATCCTCAGTCTTTTCTTGTCCCAGATGTCAGAAGGCCCTAAAAAGAAAGGCCACAGCCCAAAAACAGGATACCTCCCAAAAACATGCCCAACAACAACCATCACCCAAACCATATAACCATGCCAAACTACAGAGGGAAGGAGGGAGGTAAATTGGACTGCAGCAATGTGGATCTTGAACATCTACATTTATGGTAGGTACAAAACTGTACTATGTTCTTCATCTCACATTGCTGCAGTCCTTACATATGGGTAGAATCCCAAAGCAGAGGTAAAGGGAGGATGGCAAAATCATAAAGCATTAGGGGCTGCTAAAATGCCCTGTAATATTGCAGTGGCAAATCCAGCCCTAGACTTAGAATAAAGAGGAAGGTGGTAATGCTTGGAAAAGGTATGTACTGAACTCCAAGTGGCTGCTTCCAAAATATCTTTTGTAGCTACCCCCCTTAGAAAGGCAGTAGAAGTGGCAGTAGCTCTAGTGGAATGAGGTCTGATTCCAGCCGGAATCTCCTTACCATGATGGGAATAACAGAAAGAAATACAAAACCCAATCCATTTAGAAATAGTTTGTTTTGAAACAGGTTTTCCCTGAGAACCCAAAGCAAAAGAAACAAACAACTGCTGAGACTGCCTGAACCCCTTGGTTCTGCTCAAATAACGTAACTGCCTGTGAATATCCAAAGTATGCAAAATCTTCTCCCCTTTATTTTGGGGGTTTGCATAAAAAGTAGGCAAATGAATAGTTTGGTTCAAGGCCACACTAGAAACCACTTCAGGCATAAAGGAAGGATTAGTACGCAAAGATACCCTATCCTTATGAAAAATCAGGAAAGGTTCCACTGCCATAAGGGCCTGTAATTCAGAAACCCTTCTTGCAGAGGTAATGGCCAACAAAAAAGCAGTCTTCCATGATAAATACTTTAACCAGACAGTAGCTGCAGGCTCAAAAGGTTGTAGAGTAAGCTTTTCCAACACAAAATTGAGATCCCAAGCAGGAGTAGGAGCTCTACGTGGGGGTCTTATGTTCTTTGCCCCTCTAAGAAATTGCTTAAACAAAGAATGGGAAAATAAAGGAGGGTCACAGTCATAGTGAGCAGAAATGGCTGCAGCATGAATCTTTATCGAGGAGAAAGACAAACCCTTGTCCAATAGCTCAGTAAGATATTGAAGAGAAACACTTAAATCAGGCTTGGAAACATCAAAGTCCTTCGCTTTGCTCCAAAGAAAAAATCTCCTCCATTTATCAGCGTAAACTTTCCTTGTACTAGGCCTTCTGGCCTCCAAAATAACATTCAAAACTTGTTGTGGAAGCTGAGACCCTCCAGGGTCTAAAGCAGAATATGCCAGGCTGTGAGATGCAGAGACTGAATCTTGACATTGAGGAAGTGATTGCCCTCCTGAGACAAAAGATGCGGAATCAAAGGCAGAGGCCATGGAGGCTCCCGTACCAAACTCCTCAGTAGTGGGTACCAGTGCTGTCGAGGCCAATCCGGCGCTATCAGAATCATGGATGGCTTGTCTATTCGGGCCTTCAGGAGTACCTTGGGAATGAGAGGCAGAGGTGGAAAGGCATAGACATGAAGATTGCTCTAACTGAATGATAGGGCATCCACCTTCCAAGCTGTGGGATGAAACATTTTTGTGCAAAACTGTGGCAACTGGTAATTTAGTGGAGAAGCGAACAGATCTATGTCTGGAGTCCCCCATAACACTGTCAACTTTTGAAACACATGAGGATCCAGTTTCCACTCGTGAGGATCCACAATTTGTCTGCTCAACACATCCGCTAAGGAGTTCTGTGCTCCTGGTAGAAACCTTGCCTGAAGATTGAGGTGTAAACTGAGAGCAGTCTCCCACAAAATCATCGCTTGCCTGCAAAGAGGGTACGAATGGGTTCCCCCTTGCTTGTTGATGTACCACATGACAGTAGTGTTGTCTGTTTGAATCAACACCTGTCCTGGGTGAAGTAAATCCTTGAAAGCCATCAATGCAAATTGGACTGCTAACATCTCCTTCAAGTTGATATGCAAATGTTGAAGTCTGACAGGCCACGTGTCTTGCACCCATTTTCCATTGAGGTGTGCTCCCCAAGCCTTGTCAGAGGCATCTGTCGTTAGAATCTGACTCGCCTCTGGTCGGGTCACAGAGAGTCCCTTGTTTAGGTGACATTCCTGAGCCCACCACAAAATTCTTTCTGAATGCAAGGTATTATCTGAATGACAGTGTCTAGATCTTGGCAGTGTTGTGTCCATACATTTTTGAGATACCATTGAAGCTTCCTCATATGCAGTTTGGCATTGGGAAGCGCCAGAATACAAGATGCCATGAACCCCAAGGCTTGAAGGACTGTCCTTGCAGTCAGCCTGGACTGTAGAGACATTTGATGGAAATAAAGAGAAAGGCTTCTTTGTTTGTCCGGGGTCAAAAAGGCCATCTGGGAAGCTGTATTCAGTCTCACACCCAGAAAGCACATGTCCTGAAAGGGTACTAGACTGGACTTTGTTTCGTTCACAGAATACCCTAGGCATCTTAACACTACCATCACATACTGTAGATGATGCAGAAGTTCGTCTTTGTGTTGTGCAATAATCAGGCAATCTTCCAAATAAGGATAAATCTGTATTCCTCTTAACCTGAAAAATGCTATCACTGGAGCCAGAACCTTTGTGAACACTCTGGGCGCAGTAGATAAGCCAAAGGGCAATGCAGAGAACTGATAATGTAAATTTCCAGCCCGAAAACGCAGGTACCTCCTGCAACTGGGCCTGATAGGAACATGAAGATAAGCCTCTTTGCGATCAAGAGTTACCATCCAGTGATCTTTTCCCAACAGAGGTAAAAGCTGTTGTAATGTCAGCATTTTGAACTTTGGAATGTCCAGATAAGTGTTGAGGATAGATAAATCCAAAATTGGTCTCCACGTGTTCCCTTTCTTTGGTACTAGAAACAGGCGAAAATAAAATCCTAGTCCCACTTCTGACAGAGGAACTGGCTGTATAGCTCCTATTTGAAGAAGTAAAGAAATCTGCTTGTGAGCCTCTATCCTTTGCCGAGGAGGAACGTCTGGCATGCCTTTGAAAGGAGGCAATGTATGGAAATAGAACTTGTAGCCTCTGTTTATAATGTCCAATACCCATTTGTCCTGGGTGACTAAAAGCCAGTTTTGCTTGAAGATTGCTAACTTTCCTCCCAAAGGAGCTGCCAGCGAAGAAGAATCTGGCAGCTGAAAATGCAGGTCATTGGGCCTGTTTACGAAAGGACTGGCCCCTGCCCTCACCTGCAGATTGTGCAGGTGAACTCCAAGTTCTAGGCCTGAATGTACTGTGAGCTCTGCCCCTGCCACGTCTAGATCTACCCCTAGACTGAGAATCAGAAGGGTAGGTCCACCCCTTAGTAGGCCAATTTCTACTAAACTTTGGAGGTTGCACCTGCAAAAAATCTTTAACAGTCTGCATGGACTTAGCCTTGTCTTCCATTTTCTTCAAAACCGACTCCACACGGGGACCAAACAAAACTTCAGACTGTAAAGGGCATCCAGAATTCTAGTTTTAACATGCTCGGACAAATTCTGATCCTTAAGCCAGGCGTGCCTCTGAAGAACTGAACCAGTGGCAGCCACCCTAGAAGAGGCCTGTACAGCATCAAAACCACACTGCAAAGAATGCTTACCCACCTGTTCAGAGACATGTACTAAATCCTGCAATTCTTTACACTCTATGCCCTCTGCCAAAGCATCCAGTTTAGATTTTAGCTGAGAAAGGAGGAAATTCTGATATTTCAACATATGAAACTGGCAATTTAAAGCCCTCATTGCTAAAGTAGAAGAGGTATACACCTTCTTACCCCATCTATCCAAAGCTCTAGCTTCCTTATCTAGAGGAACCGGATTCTTTACAACAGAAGCTCTAACACCCTTAGGCCCCTGACTAATAGTTTCCGGGTCCGCTCTAGGACTCTTATACAGATATTTATGAGCCTCAGGCACCCTGTAATACCTGTCCGGTTTAACTGGCGCAGGAGGCAAAGAATCTGGATTAAGGGAAGCCTCCGAGAAAACATCTTGAACAACATCCAAAACAGGAGGTATAGCCAAGGGTCTATGCTGTGGTAAAAACAAGAATTCCCTAAGCCTCTTCCGTGAATCAGAGAAATCCTCATGGAATGCAGAGTTTCTGAAAATGAAAAATCCTCTGGAGGAGAAGCAGAAGGAGTGGAATCCTCTGCATCAGAATCCGAATAAGGGGGAAAATCTTGAATATCTTCAGCAGAAGAGTCCGAGTCATCTGAGGCCTGATCCAAACTTTCCAACTCTGGCTCCACCCTGGGCCTCTTATCAGGAGGGGGCATAGAACCTCTAATTAAAGTAATCAAATCTTCTGCCATTTTAAGCATGTGCTTTAGGCACAGACCCTGAAGTACCTGGAGGGACACCAGAGGAAGGCAAAACAGACCTGCCCTTAGAAGAAGCCTTAGAAATAGTAGCAGAAGGCCTAACCACCTTAGGCATAGAAGGGAGAACAGTAACCTGAGAGGCCCCTTCAGCTTGACCTGACTCCTGTGAGGCCACATCCTGCAAAATCAAAGTTTCCCCCTGAGACTCAACAGAAACTTCAGCCGGATCCACCTGCTCCACTGTAGTTTCTGCAGGACCGGCGTCCGAAACGGACGAATCCACCTGTCTAGGTTTCAAGGATTTGTCTTTGCGCTTCTTCGTGGAAGCGGGCGTCTGAGGATCAGACGGCATATTATAATTACACCGCTTACCAAAGACTAACCTAGCACAATCTAACCTTTTTATAGTGCGCTTATTAAACCTAGCACAAAACCGACACCCGACTACGTCGTGGTCCGGTCCCAAACAAGGAATGCAAAGAGAGTGATAATCCCTATGCGGTATCTATTTTCCACAAGAAATACAATTATTCACTTTTTCTGACATCCGGAATTAACTGAGGCAAGAAAAAACAAAAATATTCCCCAACGGGGTACTTAGCCCAACTTGGTTTCGGTCTGAAACTCAGAAAACGAAAATTTCAGAACGCCGAACGGCACTTGCAACGCATGCGGCAAAAAAGACTGACTATATGACGTCGGTCATGCGCTTTTATACCCTGACGCTCTGATGTCAGATCTGAGCGCCCATGACTGACGTCAGCCTAATACTTTGGTATTCGAGCCGACCGAGGACAGCGGACTACCTGTATGTAAGGACTGCAGCAATGTGAGATGAAGAACATCCTAGGTGGCTGTACTTGTAAAAAATCTTTTGCATAGACTTACCTTTGTCCTCCATTTTCTTTAACACCTCCTCTGCCTTAACACCAAAGTATCATGCTGTAAAAGGTGCATCTAATAATTTAACTTTGACATGATCAGGCAGATTTTGCTCCTTTAACCAAGCATGCCTCCTAATTACAGAACCTGTAACTGCGGTCCTGCAGGAAGCCTCCAAAGAATCAAAACCACATTGCAAAGTATGCTTTCAGACTTGTTCAGCTGCATGCAATAAATCCTGCATTTCCTTGTTTTCTGCACATTCAGAGTTTAACAACATTTTCTGTTTAAGCAATGCCATAACATGTTGCTGATATTTAAGCATATGAAACCGACAATTTAAGGCCCTTATAGCCAAGGTTGCAGATGTGTAAACCTTTTTTTCCCCATCTATCCAGTGCCCTAGAATCCGTCAGAGGGGGTAGGGTTTTTTTGCAGTGGAAGCCTCAACTCCTTTGGGACCCTGTGAAATAGTTCTGGGTCTGCAGCAGGGTTTTTAAAAAGGAATTTATGAGTCAGGAACCCTGTAATATCCGTTAGGATTAACAGGAGCTGGAGGTAAGGAGTCAGGGGTAAGACTAGACTCTGAAAACACGGTCTACAATATCTAACACAGGTGGGATGGCTAGTGGCCTGTGTTGAGGTAGTAAAAGGAAATCCCAGAGTCTCTTTTTAGATTCTGAAACATCTTGGCTCTCCCAGTGGAAATGCTCTCATGGTATGCAAGGTTTCCCCAAATGAATAGTCCTCTGGAGGAGAAGCTGAAGGTATAGATTCTTCAGCATCAGAATCCTCATGGGGGTGGGGGATATTCCTGATCAGAAGAGGAATCAGAAGAAATAGAAACCAGATCTGAGGATTCATAGTCAGTCTCTTGGCCTAGGCCTCTTATCAGGAGGGGGATGGGAACCCCTGATTAAGGTAATTAAGCCTTCGGCCATTTTGAGCATCTGTTTTTTGGGCAGAGGCCTTTTCACGTGGCCCTTGAGTTTGTTTCTTTGCTTTAGAAGGTGCTTTAGCCTTTGCCTTTGAAGCTGAGGTTGGCTTAATGTAAAGATGTTCATTCTGAATACACCCTCAGAAGCCGGTGCCTGCGCAGCAGTTCTGGACCAATCTGAAGGAATAGTATCCGAGGCTCCAATACCTTGAGTTTACAGCGGCATGGCAGACTCCACGTGGGAGTCTGTAGCGGGCTGCGACTCTAAAGTAGCAGGCGTCAAAGGCTGCGAAAGCACCTCACTGAGAACCGGCGAATGGCTTGGGAGAAGTTTCGTCGGTTTTGGCCTCTGTTGTCTTATTTGCGTTTTCTGTGAACTCCGGTAGTCGGATGGCCATCGGACGACATTTCTGGATAATTCAACTGGTGTCCAAAATAGCTTAAAGCAAAATCATACCTACGCTTAATAGTGCGTTGGTTAAATCTAGCACAAAACAGACAAATAAGCAACGTTGTGATCAGGGCCTAGGCAGGAAAAACAGTAAGAATGAAAGTGCTTATGAGGTATTCACTTTCCACAAGAAATACAATTAACATTTTCTGACATTGGTCTGGAGCAAGAAAAAAAAGTTTACCCAACGGGGTACTTAGCTTTATTGAAGACTTTGGATCAAACTCTAACACGAAAATCTCAGGAGTCGGCCGACTGGCACTTGAACTGCTTCTGCTTCGGGCACCGCTAGGCAAGAAAGACTAAAGAAAATGACGCTGGCCGCATCTTTTATACCCCTGACGACCGGACGTCAGGGAAGGGGCCATCAGCAGCCGACGCAGGACCCAGGACTTTGGAATTCAGGCTGAGGGCAACCTGCCAGCAGGATTACCCAAATGTAATGACTGCAATAGTGAAACACAAAGAACATCTGGTAATGTAAGTAGCCTGCTTTGAAGCGAAGGTATCTTCTGCAAGATTCCCTGAATGGGATATGCAGGTAAGCCTCTTAAGTCTAGAGTAATGACTGCAAAGTATATTTTCCAACTTTTTCAGCTGAATGCAATAAATCCTATAAATCTTTATTTTCCACACAGTCAGAAATTAACATTTTCTGTTTAATCAGTCCCATGATATGCTGTTGATATTTAAGCATATGAAATTGACAGTTTAAAGCCCTGACTGCCAAGGTTGCAGAGGTGTAGACCTACTTACCCATCTATCCAGTGCCCTGGAATCTCTATCAGAAGGGGAAGGATTTTTAGCAGTAGAGGCCTTAATGCCCTTGGGACCTTGAGAAATGGTTTCAGGATCTGCAATAGGATTTTTGAAAATAAATTTGTGGGAGTCGGAAACCCTGTAGTATCTATCTGGCTTACAAGGAGCCGGAGGCAGAGAATCAGGAGCCATACTAGAGTCTGAAAAACATCAAAAATGTCTAGAACAGGAGGTATAGCCAAAGGCCTATGCTGACGAAGAAGAAAATCCCCAAGTCTCTTTAGATTCAGAGAAGTCCTGACTTTCCCAGTGGAAAATGTCCCCTTAAGGTATGCAAAGTTCCCTCAAAAAGAAAAACCTTCAGGGGGAGATGCAGAAGGAATGGAATCTTCTGCATCTGAATACTCAAGTATAGACAAATCCTGTTCATTAGAAGGGTCAGAAGAAATAGAATCCTGTTCAGAATATTCATAATCAATGTCTTGCCTTGGCCTCTTAGAAATAGGGGGGGGTGGGGGGGGGGTGGCTACCCCTGATCAGAGTAATTAAATCTTCAGCCATTTTGATCATTTGTTTTTTAGGCATAGGGGCCTGCACACAGGGCCCAGGCATTTTAGACAGATTTAGATTTTGGCCTTAGTTTTGAAAATGGCGTCCGTCTAATATACAAAATCTGTAGGCCTGAAAAACACCCTCAGAAGCCAGTGCCTGCACAGCGGCTCTGGACCCATCTAAGGTAGAGACATCCGCAGGTTCCATAATTGAAGCATCTCGCGGCATACCGGACTCAGAATGGGTCTCAGTAGAGGCCTGCAAATCAGAAATAGCGGGTATCAGGGGCTGCAAAAGTGCCTCACTGAGTACCGGCGAACTGGCAAATGGCTTAGAAGAGTCAGTCAGTTTTGGACCTCGATGGCCTCTCTTTCTTTGCGGGTTTTTTTTTTTTTTTTTTTTTTTTTTTTTTTAGGTATTCCGGTAGTCTGATAGCTAACAGATGACATTTCTGGATAATTAAAGCGCGAGCCAAAATATTTAGAAGCCAAAATATACCGACATTTAATAGTGCGTTGATTAAATTTAGTGCGTTGATTAAATTTAGCACAAAACAGACAGCAAGGTACGTTGTGGTCAGGGCCTAGGCAAGGAATACAGTACAAATGAAAATCCTTATGAGGCATTTGCTTCCCACAAGTAATGCAATTAACTTTTACGGACATCGGTATGGAGCAAGAAAAAAAAAGTTTCCCCAATGGGGTGATTCGCTTTTTAGTTGAAGACTTCAGTTCTGAAAGTCGAAAACTGAAATTTCAGGATTCGGCCGACCGACACTTGTGAACTGCTTCTGCTTTGGGCACCTCGTGACAAGAAAGACTGATGTAACAGCGTCTGCTGCATGGTTTATACCCCTGACGTCATAGAAGACGGGACAGCAACCGACAGGTCTCAAGACTTTGTTTATCAGGCCGACCGAGGGCAACCTGCCAGATTACCCAAATGTAATGACTGCAACAGTGAAACACTAACACCACCATTCTAGGACAATGATGTGCAAATGGGATTCCATCTCTGACCAAGTGCCTTGGACATTTATTCCCCGAAACAGCCCCCTCAACTATATCAGGGAAACATCCATGGTCACCGTGGCTGAGGGAGGGGGGGGGGTGTACAAATGGGTGACCTACAGTTACCTGGTGGCTGTTCAACCACCAAAGAAGGTCTTTTTGCAAGCATTTGTCAGTAGAATCTTGTGCGTCATTGGAAGCTGTTGATAAGACCAGGGTGTGAAGAGTAACCACTGGAGTATCCTCACCTGCATTCGTCCCAGAGGAACCACTATGAGCGTCACTGACATGGTGCCCAACAGCTTCAAAACCTGGAATGCAGGAACTCTTCTTTCCATTAACATGTGGGACACTTAATTTCCTAAAGAGATTACTCTTGCTTCAGGCAATCTGACCAAGGTGGTGGTGGTGTCTAGATCTGCTCCTATAAAAGGCAATATGCTGCAATGTCAATAAAGCAGATTTTTCTAAATTTATGGTTATGCCTAACTGGGAACACAGGTTGATTGTGTAATCTCTGGAACAAATCAGTCGATGCCTGGTGGTGAGGAGCCAGTCATCCAGACATGGAAACACGCAGAATCCTGAACGTCTCAGTTGAGCCGTGAACATGCCATGCATTTGGTGAACACTCTGGGGGCTGTGGTGAGACCAAAGGGCAGCGCTCAGAATTGGTAGTGACTGACCCACAGCCAGAAACGCAAGTGATATCTGGATGGTCTGGCCATTTTGATGTGGTAGCACACATCCTTGAGATCTACAGCACATCCAATTGCCCGTTTCTAGAAATGGTAGTATCAATTGAAGTATGACCATCCGGAACTTGTCCTTTTTGACAAAGTGTTGCGTTTGCTGAGGTCTAAGATGGGCCTCCAGTCCCCAGTTTTCTTTGGAACTAAAAAGAACCTGGAGCAAGTTCCAGATCCTATCTGGTCCGCCGGGACTGGCTGGATGACTTTCTAGCAGCTTGTGAATTTCTATGGCTTCTTGATGCCACAGACTGGGTGGAACGTCTGGGATTCTTGTACAAACATAGAAGGGGATTCTCAAAAGGGAATGATGTATCCTCTAGTAAATCTGCTTTTTACCCAAAAATTTCATGCAATTCCTAGCCAGGCGTCTGGGTACAAAGCCAAGCGACCCCCGACTGCCTCCAGAGCAGGACAGTCAGGCCTCCTCTCAGGAGCACTGATAGGGCTTGCCAAGGAACTGCTCCGTCACCCTGGTTCTGCGGACCCCCTCTGCCGCCTGCGCGGTGGCGTCTACCATTATAACCCCCTCCTCTGCCCCTGGAGGGGGGTTCACTACGTGTGTTTTGGAAAGCTCCTCAGGGTTTCCGGAACCACATTTTTCCACCTTTCTGCCTTTTGATGTATGGTCTAGTGGGGGTGGAAAAATTTACTCCTACGGCGGACAGTCCTTCCCTCCTGCTCACACCTAGTGAGTCTCTCCTGGACTTTGGACCCAAACAAGGAAGAGTCGTCGAATGGGGTGTTGACAAAGGAAGACTTGAAACTTCCGCAAAGGAGCATAAGCGCATCCAGGATGGTCTCCGCAGAGCTAACGCTGAACCCGCTTCCCAGCTCGATCCATCGGCCACGTAAGAAATGAGCCGCATGGACGAGTTCACAATAGAATGGTGTTAAGTTGTGCAGTCACTTTCTCAGCGACAGTATCATCTGTGTTGCCCTGTAGAGCAGCTCCAAGCTCTTTGAGATCTCGTTGAAGACAGGTAGAATGGGTTAAATAGTTAAGCGATCTCATTGCAAATGCCGCAGAACTAAAGATGCGTTTCCCTATCTGTCCATCATCTTAGAGTCTCTGTTAGGAGGATGGACAGAAGAGGATGTTTCTGACATCTCCTTCTTGGTGGCCGCTGCCACCACCATGGCATCAACGGGAACTCCCTTAGTAAGAAACGGCCTGTCTTGGGGGAGGTGATAAATATGTTGCGTCTCCGAGGGACCAGTTCCATGGAATCAAAACTAGAAACAAGCTTAGAACTTTTTTTTTTGTTTTGGCAGAAATAGTAGCAAAAACACTTTAAATGCAGTACAAGCTAGCACACGTGTGTAGCAATATCAAGGCAAATACAGTTTAAATAAATGCAAATAAATTAAAAACTACAAAATACAAAACAACAAGTAGAGAAAGCAGCAAATTATGAAAATCAAAATGGAGGCACTCTCTCCTTGTCGCTCTTATAGCCAAAACTGGATCAGTGGAGAACAGCAACAATTCTCTGAACAAGAGTGGGCCATCACAGAACCTGGAAAATTGCAGACCCACAACTCTGACTAGTCCCAAATGCAAAGGCATGGAAAGAATTGTGGAAATAATGCTGGAAAAGTACAGTTTTGTACCTACCATAAAACGTAGATGTCCGATAGGTATGCATCTGCAGTCATAACATATGGGTTGTCCTGCCTCAGGCAGCCCTTCGGTCGGCCGGATTCCAAAGTCTGGGTCTGGCCTCGGCTGATTTCGCACTTTCCCCGACGTCAGAGCGTCTGGGGTATAAAAGCATCAGCCGACACCATTTTCCTCAGTTTTTCTTGCCCCAGATGCCAGGTGCCCTCTAGCAAGGCTAAATTTGGATAAATGCTGAAAAGTTCCAAACATTTGCAAATTATATACATGTATAAACAAATACACCATAATAGATTCCCCCAGCTAGCTAACAGAGGGGTAAGAACCCTAGGAATAGCACAGAGGGGAAGGAGGGGGGGTAATCCTGACTGCAGATGCATACCTATCGGACATCTACATTTATGGTAGGTACAAAAAGTACAGTTTTGTACCTACCATAAATGTAGATGTCCGAGAGGTATGCATCTGCAGTCCTAACATATGGGTTGTCCTGCCTCAGGCAGCCCTTCGGTCGGCCGGATTCCAAAGTCTGGGTCTGGCCTCGGCTGATGTCGCACTTCACCCGGCGTCATAGCTGCTGTGAATTGGGTATAAAGGCATCAGCAGACGCCATTTTCCTCAGTGTTTCTTGCCCCAGATGCCAGGTGCCCTCTAGGAAGGCTAAATTTGGATAAATGCAAATGGTTCCAAACAGTAGAGAGCAAACAATATAAAACATGTATATACATATATACAAACAAATACACCATAATAGATTCCCCCAGCTAGCTACAAGATGGGCAAATACCCTAGGAGTACCACAGAGGGGAAGGAGGGTGGGTAATCCTGACTGCAGATGCATACCTCTCTGACATCTACATTTATGGTAGGTACAAAACTGTACTATGTCCTTCAAGGATGCATCTGCAGTCCTAACATATGGGTAGAATACCATAGCCAAACTGGGGGAGGAGGCACTAAGATGATTATGGTGTAGCTAAGATCCCTTGCAAAACAGCAGTTGCAAAACCTGCTCGGGATCTGGAGTATAAAGGTAGATTATAATGCTTGGCAAATGTATGCACGGAGCTCCAAGTAGCAGCTTCTAAAATGTCTTTGGTAGCCACTCCCCGTAGGAAAGCTGTGGTAGTGGCTGTAGCTCTTGTGGAGTGAGGTCTGATGTTTTCTGGAGTTGTCTTTCCATGAAAAGAGTAACAAAATCTAATGCAATTTCCTATCCAATTTGAGATGGTCTGTTTTGAAATTGCTTTTCCTTCCATTCCTGTTGCATATGCTACCAGAAGCTGGTCAGTTTTTCTGCTGGTCTTGGTTCTGTCCAGATAGTAGCGCAATTGTCTGTGTACATCCAAGGTATGTAATAGTCTTTCCCCCCTGTTCTGTGGGTTGGGGAAGAATGTTGGTAGATGGATTGCTTGGTTCAATGATACCCTGGAGACCACTTTTGGCATAAAAGTAGGGTTAGTTCTCAAGGACACTATCCTGATGGAAAATAAGGAAGGGCTGTACTGCCATTAATGCCTGTAATTCAGAAACCCTTCTTACTGAAGTGATTGCAAGCAGGAAAGCAGTTTTCCAAGATAAGAATTGTAATTCTGCTGTTGCTGCTGGTTCGAAAGGGGGAAGTGTTAACTTTTCCAACACAAAGTTAAGATCCCATGTAGGCAAAGGTGGCTTCCTTGGAGGCTTTACATTTTTAATTCCTCTCAGAAACTGCCAGAGTAGAGGATGAGAGAAGACTGGAGGATCCATGTTGTATTCTGCTGAAATTGCTGAAGCATGAATCTTAATGGAGGAGTAAGACAGGCCATTGTGGAAAAGCTCTGCTAAGTATTCCAGGATGTTAGCTATGTTTGCTAATGATACATTTTCTCCTTTTGCTGCACTCCAAATGAGGTATCCTTTCCATTTGGCTGAATAAGTCTTCCTTGTGGAGGGTCTGCGAGCCTCTAGGATTATGTCTTTAACCCTCTGAGATAAATCTGGGTTATTTTGCTTTATGTAACATTCCAAGCAGCTAGCTGTAGTGTTTTCAAGTTTGGATGTAGGATCTTGTAGTTGTTCTGTGTTAGCAGTAAAGGAACTAGAGGTAGAGGCCATGCGTGTGTCCGAGACATGCTCCTCAGTAGCGGGTACCAAAGCTGCCTCGGCCAGTCTGGAGCTATCAGGATGATCCTTGGATGATCTTCTTTGATCTTCAGTAGCACTTTGTGCATCAAAGGAAGAGGTGGGGAATGCATATGCTGTCAGGTTTTCCCAACTGAAGGATAGGGAGTCCACCTTCCAAGCAAGTGGGTGATTCAATTGGTGGTTGTGTGGGGATGCGAACAGGTCTATTTCTGGTAGTCCCCATTTTTTCGTAATGGTTTTGAAAATGTCTGGATGCAGCATCCATTCGTGGGCATCCGTGGTAGTTCTGCTTAAGGTGTCTGCTAGTATATTGTCTTTTCCTGGCACAAATTTTGCCTGGAGTTGAATGTTGAGGTTCAGAGCCACATTCCACAGGTCCATTGCCATCCGGCATAGAGGATATGAGTGCATGCCTCCCTGTTTGTTGATGTACCACATGACTGTGGTGTTGTCCGTCCTTATCAGCAAATGACCCTGTTGGAGAAAAGGTCTGAATGTCTGCAGTGCCAGTTTCACTGCCAGCATCTCTTTTTGATTTATGTGTAGGTTCAGCTGGTCTTGTGTCCATAGGCCTTGTATACACTTGCCCACCATGTGTGCCCCCCAGCCTAGGTCTGAGGCGTTCGTGGTGATAGTCTGGCTTGGGTGAGGTTTGTGGAAAGGCAGTCCTCCGTTCAACTGACAGGCCTGAGCCCACCACAGGAATTCTTGTTTCAGGCATGGTATTATTGGAATCTGGGCTTCTAGACTGTGCTTGTGTTGAGACCATACATTCCTTAGGTACCATTGCAACTCTCATATGCAGCCTGGCATGTGGAATCAATATTATGCAGGATGCCATGTAACCCAGGGCTTGCAGGACTTTCCTTGCTGTAAGCTGGTTCTGTGTTAATGCTATGAAATAGAGTGGTAGTTGCTTTTGCTTTTCTGCTGTGAGAAATGCCATCTGATTTGATGTGTCCAGTTCTGCACCCAAGAACGTTATCCTTCGGGATGGAATCAGCCTTGACTTTTTCATGTTGACTGTGTATCCCAGGGCTTGCAGTAGTTGTATAACCTTTTCCAAATCTTTTGTTAATTTGGTCTTGCTGTCCGCTTGTATTAGGCAGTCGTCCAGGTATGGATAAATCTGAATTCCCTGAAGCCTGCAATGAGCAATTACTGATGCCAGGCATTTCGTGAATACTCTGGGCACAGTAGATAAGCCAAAGGGCAATGCTGAGAATTGATAATGCTCTGATCCTGCAAGAAATCTGAGGTATCTTCTGCAATCTGGTCGTATGGGGACGTGCAGGTATGCCTCCTTGAGATCTAGAGTCACCAGCCAAGACTCCTTGCCCAGCATGGGAAGAAGTTGCTGTAGGGTCAGCATTTTGAATTTTGGAACAATGAGATATGTGTTCAGAGCGGACAGGTCGAGAATAGGCCTCCATTGGTTTTCTTTCCTTGGTACTAGGAAAAGTCTGGAGTAAAATCCTTGCCCTTGTTCCATAGGTGGTACCCTTTTCTATAGCTCTCATCCTTAGTAAGTGGTTGATTTGTTCTAGAGCGTTTGTTTTTTGGTTTGGTGGTAGGTTTGGCATTCCTCTCTTTTTTGGTAGAGTGTGGAAGTGAAACCTGTAGCCTTTGTCTATTGTCTGTAAAATCCATTTGTCTCCTGTAATGTAATGCCAGTTTACGGAAAATAAGGCTAGCTTTCCGCCTAAGGGTGCTTCCAGTTGTTCCCTGGTAGGCGGTATCAGAGTCAAGTCACTGTGTCTGTCCTGTGGAAGTGGTAGTAGCCGGATCTGTGGCAGAACTTCTCTGGTTGTTAGGCTGCCACTGACGTCCCCTGTAGGCACCTCTGGATTGACCTCTGCCTCTTGGGCGCCTATTTCTGCCTCTCTGAGCTACAGCTTTGGGGCCCTGTGAAATGGTTTCAGGATCTGCAAAAGGAGCCTTATACAAATGAAAGTGTGTGTCCGGGACCCTGTAATATCTGTCTGGCTTGGCAGGGGCCGGGGGAAGAGAGTCAGGGGCAGTACAGGCATCATTAAATGCATCAACAACCGTTAGTACTGGAGGAATGGTTAAAGGCCTATGCTGTGGTAAATGTAAAAAAGTCCTTAGCCTTTTCCTTGAATCTGAGAAATCCTGGCCCTGCCCTTGAAAATGCTCTCTCATAGCATGTAAGGTTTCCCCAAAAGAAAATTCCTCAGGAGGAGCGGCAGAAGGAATGGAGTCTTCTGCATCAGAATCCTCATAAGGTGAATATGGGCCTTCTGGAGGATCTGAGTTTTCTGAAACATCCGAGGAATAGTCTGTGGATACAGGATCCGGGGGCTCTGCTCTAGGCCTCTTCTCTGGAGGGGGTTGAGAGGCCCTGTCTGGGTGAGGTTGGGATCCTCAGCCAGGCTGAGCATTTGGGAACTAGAGGTAGGCCTGTGTGAGGGGGTTTTAGCAGGCAAGGCCTTAGAAGATTTAGCTGCTTTAGCCCTGGAAAAAGCCTTGATAGACATAGATGCAGGGGGCCTAACAGCTCCACGTGCAGGAGTAGATATGTCTAAAGGAATAGTATCGGATAAATCCTGGGTGCCTGCTACAGCAGGGGAAATTTCAGTAGCAGATTCAGCCATGCTGTGTGAGGCCTCAGCTATAGGAGGCATGTTTTCGGCAGAAGAAAGAACTGAGGACTCTGTTTCAGCCGAAACACAGACACTCGCGGTTGGCTTAACCGTGGTTTCGGCCGAATCCACGGACCGCGAGTGTCGGTCCTTTTCCTTACGCTTTT
This sequence comes from Protopterus annectens, assembly GCF_019279795.1. NCBI lineage: Eukaryota > Metazoa > Chordata > Ceratodontiformes > Protopteridae > Protopterus > Protopterus annectens. The sequence goes on from NC_056727.1 coordinate 120,264,962, forward strand.
TAGCTAATTGTGAAGTCGGAGTCTCAGACGGCATTTTGTAAGCAAAAGCGGGACCGAAAAACTCCTCTGCAAACTCTGACCGACGTCTAAATGTCCGTTGGTTGAAGGAAGCACAGGCTAGACAAGCTGATACGTCGTGGTCTGGGCCTAAGCAAGGAAGGCAGTAAGAGTGGAAATCCTTATGAGGTATTTGTTTCCCACAAGTTGAACAATTATTTACTTTTTCTGACATCAGCTGAGGCAAGAAAGAGTCCCCAACGGGGTACTTAGCTTTTTAGAAGTCTTCGGTAGTAGAAATCTCAGGATCTGACCGACTGGCACTTGCGAACAGCTTCTGCTTCGGGCACCGCGCAGCAAGAAAGACTGAGGAAAATGGCGTTGGCTGATGCCTTTATACCAAATTCACAGCAGCTATGACGTCAGGTGAAATGCGACATCAGCAGAGGCCAGACCCAGACTTTGGAATCCGGCCGACCGAAGGGCTGCCTGAGGCAGGGCAACCCATATATGTTAGGACTGTAGATGCATCCTTGAAGGACATCTGTACCATGTCCTTCAAGGATGCATCTGCAGTCATAACATATGGGTAGAATACCATAGCCAATCTAGGGGAGGAGGTACTAAGAAAGGGACGGTGTAGTTAAGATCCCCTGCAGGACTGCAGTAGCAAACCCTGCTCTGGATCTAGAGTATAAAGGTAGATTGTAATGCTTGGCAAATGTATGCACGGAGCTCCAAGTAGCAGCTTCTAAAATGTCCTTGGTAGCCACCCCTCGTAGGAAGGCTGTAGTGGTGGCCGTGGCCCTTGTGGAGTGAGGCCTGACGTTTTCAGGAACTGTCTTTCCATGAAAGGAGTATCAAAATCGAATGCAATTTCCTATCCATTTTGAAATTGTCCGTTTGGAAATTGCTCTTCCTTGCACCCCAGTTGCATATGCTACAAAAAGTTTGTCAGTTTTTCTGCTAGTTTTTGTTCTGTCCAAGTAGTAGCGTAGTTGTCTGTGTATATCCAGGGTGTGCAAAAGTTTTTCCCCTCTATTCTGTGGATTAGGGAAGAACGTAGGCAAGTGAATAGCTTGGTTCAAGGATACCCTAGATACCACCTTTGGCATAAAAGTAGGATTGGTTCTTAGTGAAACCCTGTCCTGGTGGAAAAGAAAAGGCTGCACTGCCATTAATGCTTGTAACTCAGATACTCTTCTTGCTGAAGTGACTGCCAGAAGGAATGCAGTTTTCCAAGATAGAAACTGTAGATCCGCTGATGCTGCTGGTTCAAAAGGAGGAAGTGTCAGTTTCTCCAGCACAAAGTTGAGATCCCAGGCAGGTAGAGGGGGTCTTCTTGGAGGTTTAATATTTTTGATCCCTCTCAGGAATTGTCTGAGGAGAGGGTGTGAGAAGATAGGTGGATCCACATTGTATTCTGCTGAAATTGCTGAAGCATGAAACTTAATGGAAGAATAGGACAGGTCATTGTGGAACAATTCTGCTAAATATTCTAGGACATTTGTTATGTTTGCCACTGTGACATCTGAGCCTTTTGATGTGCTCCAAATGAGAAATCTCTTCCATTTAGCCGAGTATGTCTTCCTTGTGGAAGGCCTGCGAGCCTCCAGGATAATGTCCTTCACCCTCTGAGATAAAACAGTTTGATTGGGATTTAAGGAATTTTCCAGGCAGTTAGCTGCAAGGTTTTCAAGTTGGGATGCAGGGTCTTGAAATTGTTCTGCGTCAGAAGTAGAGGCCATAGGGGGAGAGGCCATGATTTTGCCTGAGACATGCTTCTCAATAACGGATACCAGTGTTGTCTTGGCCAGTCCGGAGCTATTAGTATCACTTTTAGCTGTTCCTCCCTGATCTTCAGTAGAACCTTGTACATCAATGGGAGAGGTGGGAAGGCATATACTGTTGGGGCTTTCCAGCTGAAAGAGAGAGTCCACCCTCCAAGCTTGTGGGTGGTATGTCCTTGAGCAGAATGTCTTCAGTTGATGGTTGAGTGGGGAGGCGAACAGATCCATCTCCGGCATTCCCCACGTCTTTGCTATGAGTTGGAAGATGTCTGGGTGCAGCATCCATTCGTGTGCATCCATGGTAGTTCTGCTTAAACTGTCCGCCAGTGCATTTTCTTTCCCTGGCACGAATTGGGACTGTAGTTGGACATTGAGATTTCAGCATAGTTCCCACAGATTCATAGCCATCCGGCATAGAGGGTAAGAATGTGTGCCTCCCTGCTTGTTTATGTACCACATGACCGTGGTGTTGTCTGTCCTTATTAACAGGTGTCCTTGTTGGAGAAAGGGTTTGAATGCCTCGATTGCATGCCTCACTGCCAGCATTTCCTTTTGGTTTATGTGCATGCTTAGCTGTCCTTGAGGCCATAGGCCTTGGATACATTTGCCCTCCATGTGTGCTCCCCATCCTCGGTCTGAGGCGTCCGTGATGGTCTGCCTTGTTTTTGGTTTGTTGAAAGGCAACCCTCTGTTGGACTGGCAGGCCTGAGCCCACCACAGGAATTCCTTTTGAAGGCATGGAATGATTGGTATCATGGTTTCTAGACTGTGACTGTGTTGAGACCATACACTCCTTAGGTACCATTGTAATTTCCTCATATGCAGCCTGGCATGCGGTATTAGAATTATGCAGGATGCCATGTAACCCAGGGCCTGCAGGATTTTCCTTGCAGTAAGCTGAGTTTGTCTTGTCAGAATCATGAAGTAATCTGGAAGTTGTTTGTTTTTCTTCTGTGAGAAAAGCCATTTGAGTGGTTGTGTCCAGATCTGCACCCAAAAAGGTTATCCTTTGGGATGGTACTAGTCTTGACTTTTGGATGTTGACTGTGTATCCCAAGGTCTGTAGCAGGTGTATGGCATAGGCCAAGTCCTTTATCAAATTTTTCTCGTTGTCCGCTTGTATTAGGCAGTCGTCCAGGTATGGTTAAATTTGAATTCCCTGTAGTCTGCAATGTGCAATTACTGATGCCAGGCATTTCGTGAATACTCTGGGCGCAGTAGATAAGCCAAAGGGCAATGCTGAGAATTGATAATGCTCTGATCCTGCAAGAAATCTGAGGTGTCTTCTGCAACTTGGTCGAATAAGGACGTGCAGGTATGCCTCCTTGAGATCTAGAGTCACCAGCCAAGACCCCGTGCCCAACATGGGAAGAAGTTGCTGTAGGGTCAGCATTTTGAATTTTGGCACAATGAGATAAGTGTTCAGTGCGGACAGGTCGAGAATAGGCCTCCATTGATTTTCTTTTCTTGGTACAAGGAATAGTCTGGAGTAAAATCCTTGGCCTTGTTCTGAACATGGCAACTTTTCTATAGCTTTCATGTGAAGTAAATTGCTGATTTGTCTTAAAGCCTCTGCCCTCTTATATGGTGGAAGGTTTGGCATTCCGCTTCTTTTTGGCAAAGTGTGGAAGTGGAACCTGTATCCTTTGTCTATTTGCAGTGTCCATGTATCCTTTGTAATATAATGCCAGTTTTTTGAGAATAAAGCCAGTTTTCCACCCAAGGGTGCTTCCAGTTGATCCCTGGTAGGCGGAATCAGAGTTAAGTCATTGAGCCTGTCCTGGTGTAGTGGTTGTTGTTGCTGTTGCACTACTCCTCTGGTTGGCAGGCTGCCACTGACTGCCTCTGTAGGAGCCCTTCGATTGACCTCTGCCTCTAGGGCGCCTGTTCCTGCCTCTCTGGGCTCTGTCCAAGTCTGGAAAGGACCAATTCTTAGTAGGCCAGTTTTTGCTGAATCTCGGAGGTTGAACTTGCAGGAAACATTTAACTGTTTGCACAGATTTTGCCTTTTCTTCAGCCTTTTTTAAAATCTCCTGAGCAGAGGAGCCAAATAAATTTTGTCTCTCCATTGGAGCATTCAGGAGTTTAGCTTTGACATGGTCTGGCAAAGATTGCTCCTTCAGCCAGGCATGCCTACGAATAACTGCCCCAGTCTTAGCTGATCTAAATGAAGCCTCCAGTGCATCATAGCCACATTTTAAGAAATGATTACTAACCTGTTGTGAGTTGTGTACCAAATCCTGAAGGGATTTATGGTCTAGGGGTTCAGGAGAAGAAAGTTTTTTATTCAGTTCATCTAACAAATACTCTTGGTACTGTATCATATGAAATTGACAGTTTAATGCCCTGACAGAAAGAGTTGAAGTATACACCTTCTTTCCCAATCTCTCTAAAGCTCTAGACTCTTTCAGAGGGTAGAGGATTTTTGGCAGTAGCGGCCGCAACCCCTTTAGGGCCCTGAGAAATAGTTTCTGGGTCTGCAGAATGGGCTTTATACAGATGGAAATGAGAATCCGGGACCCTGTAGTATCTGTCAGGTTTGGCAGGGGCCGGAGGAAGAGTATCAGGGGCTGTACTGACATCATTGTACACATCAATTACATTCAGAACAGGAGGTATAGCTAAGGGCCTATGCTGAGGCAAATGCAAAAAGGTCCTTAATCTTTTTCTAGACTCAGAGAAATCCTGACCTTGCCATTGAAAATGCTCTCTCATGGAGTGTAAAGTCTCAAAGGAAAACTCTTCAGGAGGGGAGGCCGAAGGGATAGATTCTTCAGCATCTGAATCCTCATAAGGCGAGTAAGCCCCTTCCTGGTGGTCTGACAACTCAGATCCATCCGTGGAATCATCTGAGGAGTGTGGGTCAGAGGGGTCAGTCCTGGGCCTTTTGTCTGGAGGAGGTAGAGAGGCCCTGTCTGGGTGAGGTTGTGAACCCCTAATTAAGGAAATAAGGTCCTCAGCAAGGCTGAGGATCTGTGCACTAGAGGAAGGCCTCTGGGAGGTAGATTTGGCAGGCAAAGCTTTAGAAAGTTTGGCAGCTTTAGCCCTTGAAAAGGCCTTAATGGACATGGAAGCAGGGGGCCTAGCTGCCCCACGTGCAGGAGTAGAAATGTCCAAAGGTATGGTGTTGGACATTTCCTGAACACTGGTTTCGGTAGGAAGTTCTGAAGCAGACTCAGCCGGGGCCTCCCGGGCCTCGGGGGTCGGTATGGTTTCGGAAGAAGGAATCTGAGGACTCTGTTTCGGCCGAAACAGAGGCACTCGCGGTAGGCCTAGCCGTGGTTTCAGCCGAAACCGCGGGCCACGAGTGTCTGTCCTTTTCCTTGCGTTTTTTGACCATATGCGAAGTCGGAGTCTCCGACGGCATTTTATAAGCAAAAGCGGCTCCAAAAAATTCCTCTGCAAACTTCGACTGACGTCTAAGAGTTCGTCGGTTGAAGGAAGCACAGGCAAAACAGGCCGATACGTCGTGGTCTGGGCCTAAGCAAGGAAGGCAGTAGGAATGGAAATCCTTACGAGGTATTTGTTTCCCACAAGTTAAACAATTTACTTTGACATCGGCTGAGGCGAGAGAGAGTCCCCAACGGGGTACTTCGCTTTTTTCAAAGTCTTCGGTAGCTGAATTCACTGGATCTGACCGACCGGCACTTGCGAACAGCTTCTGCTTCGGGCACCGCGCGGCAAGAAAGACTGAGGAAAATGGCGTCGGCTGATGCTTATACCCCAGGTGCTCTGACGTCGGGGAAAGTGCGACATCAGCCGAGGCCAGACCCAGACTTTGGAATCCGGCCGACCGAAGGGCTGCCTGAGGCAGGACAACCCATATGTTATGACTGCAGATGCATCCTTGAAGGACATCCTCCAGTCACTGGACACAACCTAATCTGGTCTCAAGGATAGGTCATGCCTACTCAACAAGGTGGACTTTGCCAACAAAGCCAGAGTGGGGTATTGACAAATGCCTGGGCCAGGTCAAAGTCAAGAGGTTAGGTATAAATCCTTATGGTCACCCTATGGATAGGTAGCTGGCTCAGACAGGACCCATGAAGTAAGTCCACCTCTAGAGGCTAGTCGCAAGTTGAGTCCCGCAGGGACAGGTCTCGAGACTGGTCTTCAGAGAAATGCCAAAAACCTGTGTCAAAGGCTTCCGGCTGACCAAATCTGCAGACTATTGCAAAGCAGCAGTCATAGAATCCCTCCAATTAAACACCAATGTTCTCCACAAGGGCCAACAGACAAAACTGGTGTCAGAGCCATGGACTAAAACTAAATATCAAGAAATGCATAAAAAATGTATCCTTTGCAAAATCATCTCGTCCTGGTAACCATTATATTTTCAACAAACCCTTAAGAGTCAAACCAGCAACCAGGGAGGGACTTTGGGACAGACCGTAATCTAACTTAACCATCACGTATCTAAGTAGCGAGAAATCATTCTATGTTGCGCAACTTAAACCAACGTATGGCATCTTGGTCCAATGTGGTCACTGGTCCACTGTATTCAGCAGTCAAACCTATCATTGAGTGTAGTGCCCCTGTACCTAACTAAGCACATCCAACAATCAGAATGTCCACAGAGGTTCCTCACTAAAAGAATGCAGGGTGCAAGTAACATGTCTTTTTCAAACCACCTCAAAGCCCTATCCCTGTATTCCATTTCCTACAGGCTGAGGGGAGAACTATGCCTGGCATACAAGGTGTTGTCAAATCCCACCCCAATGGATGGCCTGCATATTCACAAAACAAACAGCACCAGAATTACTGGTTCTAAAGACCAACCTTGCCTGTGACAAACAGAAGAGACAGGTATATTTCCCCAGAGATGCCCCTTTTCTGGAACAGGCTCGCCAAACATGTGAAGCAGAGTTCCTCACTAATCCAATTGAAGTGCAACAGATTACGATGGATGGGGAACAGAAAAGTCACCTCTAGTTTGGCATCCAAGTCCATCAAGGACACAGGCAGCCTGTAAATGTTTCACTTCCCAGGCCCCTGCTTGTACATGCTTCATCTCTCAAGCCACTGCTTATACTTATCGGGGGGTACCAGAAATTGTCAGATTTGAAATGCACTGTTCTGTATAAGGTTCTAGGGGTCATTAGCCTAGTACACACCTACGACCACTTGCATAAATATTTAACTACACCTGCTGGCCTAAGGAAGACTCTTGAGTACCATTAACAATAATGGTACGCACGGTTTCAGCCTGAGACCATGGTGCAAAATATTCCTTTCTACAAATCAAATTTGCAAACCACATCTGAAATATGTGAGAATGTCAAAAATGTATTTTCATTTTACAAATGACAATAAGCAGCTTCATTAGTTAGCATATGCTTCTAAGTGTGTAGCTTTCAGCCACAGACACTAGTCAAAACTACCTCATTAACAACCTGCAGCCAGCCACTTACCCTAAGTAGTTCCTAAAAACAAGCATCACATGCCAAAACAGACTGCCCCCTCACTGTTTAACTCGGTATCTTCCACAATGCCTGGGGACCAAGCCCATATCACAAATGTGGCTCCCCCTCTAGCTACTGAATTTATTTACTTCAATAGCACAAATATCTAGGCAAGTAGGCTGATCCACAGACTGTCAAGCCACAACCCAGGCTACCATGGCAAGAGAAATATATACATACAAGGACAAGCATGCAGAAGCCTAATCAACCAGTATGCTACCAAGAGACTGGAACAAATAAAAGGACCTCTACATAAGTAACCCCTCTGTGCAGTTCTTTGCCAAAAGTTCTGCTACAGTCTTGGGAGTATCAGAATCTGGCATTCTGGACAATGAGGAGAGTATCTAACTTTACATGCCACAGTTCAGTACACTTGACAACACACTTCTTGTTGTGCGTCTAATTTGCATTCTATTCCTTTTCTACTTACTCTGTTCATCTTCACTATTACTAATCTTCTCCACTTCCTAAGAATGCCATTATCTAGAAGCTTGCCAAGTTTTATGAATTGTTTTTCCACATTCTGTAATGCTATGCACAATTTCACATTGTTTGCAGTTTGTTTTGTCTGCTGTAAAATGCTGCTATAATAGTCTTAGTCTTCTCTCCTGAGTTGTGGCTATAGGAGGTCTTGGAGAGCATCTCCCCAGTCAACAAATGAAACAAACTGAAGTCTCCAAAGGAACCCAAAAATGAGAAACATGCAACCTTCACACAGTGACCAGAAGCCAGAATTAAACCCTTTACCTGGAACTGTGGGGCAATGATCTCATCACTACTCATTGATTCTAGACAGGTTCAGTGAAGCATAGTTCAAGGATTCACAGCAGCCGCTTTTCACCAAGAAATACTGCTATCAGGGGTTTGGGCATTGGCATAATGTTTAAGGCATTTACCTAAAGTGCACAGGGGCCGGGGTTTGATTTTTTCACCCAGAGAAAAACGGGCTAGGCTTAAAATGGCCCAGAAGGGGAACTAGCCTAGTACTTGTGTATGAATCTGTAAGCAAAAGAATAACCATGCCTTACATTCACAAAGTTCATGCAGCGGGTATGTAACCTCCCCTGAAATTGTGATACCAAAACTAAGCTAGGAAACCAAGGGCACTAACTCAGAATGTCTTGAAGTCTTGCTTCCAGAGGCCACATTCACATGAAGAGGAAAAAGAAAAATAAAGCATCTCTAAAGCAAGTTACTGCCACAAAATCCTATAAAGATAAAGACTGTTGTATTTCGTACAATTAGAAATGAGACTTTGGGGGCAAATGATACACTTTGCATACATAGTTAATGCTTGCAATGTCCCTAACAGGAATTCCGATTACCAAATGAAGACAGGTCTTCATAGATTCAGAGACGACTACTAGGCAAGCATGCAGTCCAGAAGACCTTTAAACTGCCTCTAGCACAGATATTGCTTTGGGGCAATTGGGAATTTACGTGACTTACTCAAAGTCAAACAGTAGGCAAATGAAGGCTGTGGGAGGTAGCTCAGAGTCTTAGTCCTCTGCAGTACCAGACAAAACAGTTTTTGTATCAGATTAAAACCCCAAACATTTAACTGGAAAACAAACTCTCCTCAGTGGACCAAAGCTGCTCAAGTTTTTCTATACTAACACAGAACTACACGAACTACAGAACAAACTGGCACCCAACCCAAGTACCATGTTCAATCATAGCCTCACCTCAGGCTTTGTGCCCACTGAACGGCGCATAGCGACAGTTATCCCGCTCTACAAAGGGTGGAGCCACCATGGACCTCTGGAACTACCGCCCCATTAGCCTGACTATCCTGGTCTGCAAGGCTATGAAAGTATCATCATGGAACTTATAAACAATGAGGTTGGTCATCTCCAAACTCTGGACCCCACCCAGTTCGGGTTTGTAAAAGGCAGATCATGTCTCCTAAACCTGACATACTTTGAAGTGGTCACCAAAGCCGTAGATGAGGGTAAGGTGGTTCACACAAGCCGTAGATTTCACACAGCCCATATGGATCTTGCCAAGGCTTTCGACACCATACCTCACTCTAGAATTATAGACAAGTTCACTAAACTAGGTATAAATCCCCATGTCACAAGATGAGTTGCCAACTGGCTCACTGACCGAACCCACACTGAAAGTAGCAGACTCCAAATCCGACTTCAGACCAGTGACAAGTGGAGTACCACAGGGTTCAGTCCTGGGTCCTCTCCTGTTTGGCATCTACTTCTCTGAAGTACAGGCTAACACAGAAGGTCTTTGGCTAACTAAGTTTGCAGACGACTGCAAACCTAGGAGCCATAATCTAAACTCCTAATGATGTGGACATCCTACAAAAGGGCCTCACTGAAACAGATGCCTGATGTCAAAGCCATGGCCTCAAGCTCAATGCCAAAAGTGTTGTCCCTTTTGGTAAAAACTCTGTACCCATGAACTACCACATAAGCGGTAGTCTACTTAACATAGAAAGTGTGATAAGACTGAGACACAGGTGGACAGTAGACTCCGATAATCACATCGCCACAATAGTCAGGAAATCCTTCTACGTGGCACACCTCATCGCAAAAGGTTTCTCATCCAGAAAAAAAGGAGGTCATTGTTCCCCTCTACTAGTCACTCATTAGACCCATTATAAAATACAATGCCCATTTTGTTATGTACCTCATAAGACATCAACAACTGGAAAGGCCGCAGAAATACCTCACAAAGAGGATTACCAGCCTCAAAAAGATGCCCTATGCAGACTGTCTCAAATCTCTAGCTTTACTCAGTCGCATATCGCCTACTCAGAGGCGATCTCTGCCTAACATACAAAGCCATGTCAAACCCAGGGCTGTTGGACATGCTCCACTTAAAGAAATCCCAATCCCTCCGAGCTACATGCTCTAGGGACCTAAACCTGGTCACCACAATAAACAGAACATGCTGGAGGGATAGATTCCTGTCCCAGAGGCTTCCCATACTCTGGAACAAACTACCTATCTATATCAAAAGCTCATTAGCACTCAAAGAAAAATATTTATGATTGGATGGGAGATGGGAAATTCACCCCAGGGATCTTTTCTTTGGCTCTGCACGACAGGGGCACAAGAAGATTAATTCTTGGGTGGCGAATGCCAGGGTACCTTTTTGGCTAGGCTTACATAGGCTCTAGGGCCAACAGCCTAGTACCTACCTATGAACCTATACAATATTGTTACACTTCACCCAACAGTTTTTTTTTTTTTTAGATCAACATTTAACATTTTTGGAAACACCAAATGAAACGCGCCATACAAGCTCTCAGTCTAATTACAACAAAATGAACATAAGCCTTGAGAATATTACGGTGACCTAGAACATAAGCTCTTGCACTCTCAGTCTAGAAGCAATGAAAAGAAAATAAACTTGGAAAATGTGCAATGCAGAGGACAGAGACTGGGTCTCTGATCATATCCACATTGTGTATTTGAAGCATGGATGCTTGGAAATTCACCCCAAAAACAAAGCTCAAGGGAAATCTTTGTATCCATATCAAGAACACATAATGGAAGGTTACAATCACAGAGACATGATCACAATTTTTGCAGTGTATGGAGCTTTATTTCCTCCACGTACTACAGGTTACAGAAAAACTCCTTTGGCTTTGAAAGCAGCAAGTCTCTAATAGACCTAAGAGGCCTGCAACTCTTCCACCTACCCTTTTAAAATAACCTCCAAGGCACAAACTTGTAAGATACAACTGGGATACTTGGCTAGGCTACGTCCCAGTGACAATAGCTTAATATATACTTAAGAACCTAAGCCCTTAGGAAGTGCCGTTAATCATGTAGTAAATAAACTTATTTCTGAGGAGTACGGGGGATCAAAACCAAAGAGAGTTTTTAAATACTGCTCTAATTCACTTGGCAATAGAATGACATTAAATGCATGTTGATGCAAAACCAAAGTCTGCTTCTGGCATTACTGGGCGACTGTCATCCTCAGTAATTTACCAGAAAAATGAAAAAAAAAAGTTTGCGGGACAGGGCAAACAAATGAGCACAACAGGCAACAACAAAACGGTTGCTGCTTCTGCCAATGTCATTTGTCGGCTTGCCCTATCTGTACTTACTGCTCCTAGTGCAAGACCAGATAAGAGTACCTACAGGTGCTTCATTGTTAAAAACATTTCTAAACGATATTGACATTCAGTATTGTGCTAGAGTAGCACTAGTATTTCTCCAGATACTGTAATGTAAACATGGCTCTCAATGAAATAAAACCTAACTGTATGCAGGTTTAGTTGAAATGTGAATGAAAGGGGGGAATGAAACAAACTATGTCAAGTAAAGGACACCAGCAAGACAATCCTATTGCTTACTTGGAATATAAAATAGCTGATCTCTCCAACATTTCAAGATGATGAGACCAAAGGAAAGGGAACCACACCTGGCAAGGCCAGTAAGGAGAGAAGGATGACAAGCTCTTAATTGCTTTCTATACACGTTTTGGGATGAAAGGAAGTGTCAAGGAGACAAGATGATTCTTAGATCCAAAATTGGTCACAACTATCCTGTCTCTTTTGGCACTAAAAAGAAACTCAACTAAAGTTCAGATTCCTGTTTGGTCTGGTGGAATAACATGGGATGACTTGCCTAGCAGTTTGAATTTTTTGTGCTACAGCCTTTCTCTGACTGGGTGGGATGTGAGAAAGCCTCTTTTTGGAGATGGGGGCTGGAAAAATGGTATGACGTAACCTCTGGATATTTTTAGCACCCAGGAATATTTTTGTTATAGCAGCCTAGGCGTCTGGGTGAAAGGATAAGCATCCAACTGCCTCCAGAGCTGGGCAGCACTTCAGGAATGCTGAAAGGGTCCATCTGGGAAGGAATCTCCGAAATCTTGATTTTTCAGGCCTCCTCTGCCTTGAGGGAGACAACTGCTATTAGAACGGCCTCCTCCGTCTCTGAAGGAGAGGTCTCTGCATGGATCTTGGAAAGGTCCTAGAGATTTCCGGAATCATTTTCTTACCACCTCTCTGATTTCTAGAGAAAGTTCGCAGAGGAACAGAAAACTTGATTCCCATGGCAGACAAGGTCTTTCCTTCTTGTTCACTGTGGGTAAGCATTTCTTTCACAGAAGGACCAAACAAAGATGTTCAAAGGGAGCAATGATGAAAGACACATTGAAAGGCTCCACACAAGCAATGCCTGAACCAGTCGCCCATGAGGCACCTTCTCCTGCATGAGTGCAACTTCATGGATGCACTGGAAACTGAAGAGACTAGCCAGCTAAGATGATCTTTTGAAATCCTCTGCACACATGATCGCAGAGTGTTTGACATTTCTGTCAAATCTTTCTGCAGCCTAGTAAAGTGTGCCAGGTAGTTCAGGGACGTTAGGGCAAGGGTCGCTGCAAATACAAGAATTCTAACACTGTTCAGTGTCCTAGACTCTGTTTGGGGGGGGGGGGGGCTGAAGCTCTGCTAGCTCCTTTTTGATGGCTGCTGCCACAACCATTGCATCTACAGGGATTCCTTTGCTCCAGTGGGTTTTACATTTTGGAGGGGTTAAGTTTGCCTAGGTGATACAGTACTGGCTCAAAAGGAATCCATGTCCTTCCATGTCCAGAGAGACCAGATCAATAAGCTCATCCTCAGGGGAAGTGGGGTCACCCAAAACATAGATGGGCCAGAATCAAAAGCCTCCAGAAATAGACTCCTCTATAGAAGGATCATCAAAAAAGACCAACCACCTTTTTGTTTAAGGATCTCCAATAAATCTCCAAAGGAAATATCAGATGGTGATTTGGGGGGACCCTTCTGCGAAATCCATATTTTCAGTGAGAAATTCCAGTGGGGAATTTATGTGCCTCCTCCCGCAGGTCCTCTTCTGCTGGACCTACTCAGGGGAAGGGGGTGTTCTGGAAGGTAGATGTTCTGGAAGGTAGAGAGCGGGAGTCCTGCATGGAGAGACTAGAAGCTAGGTGGAACTAACTGTCCCTGTAGAATAGGTCTGACGGACTCATCTTGGAACTGAAAAGGGAATGGGGGTGGATCCAAGGGGTGAGAGAGTGGATCTGAAAGCTGTGACCACTTGCACCAGAGCAGTGTGTTCCAGTATAGGTAGATCACTACTCTGACCTAATCAGTGCCTGGAGGAGGGAACCAAAGCAAATGCTTTCCAGTGCCAAGGCTCCAAGGAGCAAGGATGGAGCCAAAAGAGTAGATCCCAGCCCCACGAATCAAACAGTGATTCAGCTCTGGGACCTGTTCGATCAGAAAGCACAGAAAACAGAACTGGTCAGGGATACGGTCAGAGTTGAAGTAATTCTCTTCAAATCGGACTCCAGAACTCTCTGGGCTGTTGGATCATGGGGCTCCAAAACCAAAGGATGGATCAGAGCAGGAGACAAGACTAAGTAATGGCAGGAAGACTCTCAGATCCTATAGGGAACAGAGCAGAGAACCCCCACTTGGATCGGAGTTCTGAGGAACTTAAGCATCATCCTATCCACATCCACTTCAGACTCCTGGCAGACCTAATGGATGAGGTGGTTGAGGTCTGAAGTGCTTCTCTGGACTCTGCATAAATGGAGAATGGAGCTTAGGGGAAACAGGATCAATGAGGAAGTCAGAAGAATGAGACTTGAGTGTATGATGTACTAAGCTTCTGATACAAAGACTTGGGATCCTTGATTGGTCAGAATAGCAGAAGTCATGATGGAATCCAATGTGGTTTTAATCCATTGGATGTAGTTTCAGATCAGACAAAATCAGATCTAAAAACTTTAGCAACTACGGAAGGAGCAACTACGGAAGGTGGCTCTGAGTCCTGAGAGACTTGAGGCAACCACTTTCTGTGCTCTGACTGAACGTTTGACCGCTTACTGTGGGGCTTGAGCCCCTAAAGATGGTGAAGATGACCGAGAAAGCAAACCCTTGAGAACCAGCTTCCGTCAGCTATGGCATGAGAATCAAAGGCTGCACAAATTCAGCAGTCTTAAGCAAGTTGGCCCCCAAAGCAGTAAACGCACTCTTTGTAGGAATCAGAGTTAGGGATTTTATGCCCGTGAAAAGTGCATTTTTTTAAAACCTGTTGGCTTGTCTGCTCTGGCAGTACCAACAAACACTGTAGATAAAAAAATAGAAAAGTAAGAACAGTTTTTAAGGAAAACTGTCACCAATGGTAAAAAGAACTAAACTAGGGTAGGACAGAAGTGGAAGAGAAAAGAACAAAATACCAGCAATGATAATTGATTACTATTTAAATAACTAGGAAGCCTGATGCAGAAAGTCCAAAGAACAGGGAGGCTCAACAAAGAAAATAGACCGAGATGATTAAAAACTTTTATAACACCAAGGGATCTGAGAGTTGGGGTTCAGCCTATGGTCAGCGGAGACTAGTTGCTTTATCAACAATGGAAGGATGCCCAACAAAGCTACTATGCAATTTGTAGAAATTTTATGTGGGTTCTATGACAGAACCATTGATGCTGAAATGGGTGCCATCAGTGAGATTACTGGACGTACTAAAGAATACGAGGGTCAGCAAAATTATTCCCTTTGCCTTAAATATGGAACTTACTAATTTGGAAACTCAACTTAGAGAGAGGAAAAGGAAAAAAAATTCTTAGGGATGTTTTGGATTCTGAACAAGGGGACCAGTTCTCCAAAAGTAAGGAAAAACATCTTAGGTTTACCAATAGGTATTCCACTAGTAGAAAACATCCAAGGTCCATTCTTAAGAGGTCTGGGGTATCTGATACTTCAGGTGAGGATTCTTCCTCGGGGCCGGACAATGATACCCTTTCTTCTATAGACTCACCAGCACAGAAACATAGGAATTCAAACAATTCTATGCAGTTAAACCTAAAAGGAGGAGGGGGTGTAGGAATCATACGAAATAGAGAACAGAGGGTCTGCTTCGCAAATTTGTACAAAAGTAAAGAATGATAATATCCTAAATTTCTTCCTATCCCCTCTCCTTTTCAGAGAGGAGAATTTTGAATAAAGGTTTAACATATATTCCTGTTTTTTTTTTGTGCCTGAAGAATCTTTTGAAAATATGTTGATTTTTGAACACTTAACTTGAGATTATTTTTCCAATCGAAAGAAGAATCATGCGATTATGACCAATTTAAATACCATAAGTCCTCTTTTGTACCGCCCATGAATCACAATGTGTTATTCCAAAAATTCCACTTTAAAGGACCTGCATTTTCAATCCAGGTCTTTTCAGGCTAAAGCCAGTAATGTAACAAAACAGGAAATGGCAATCATTTCTAAGTTGGCTGAAAACCATACCATTGTGATCCTAAAGACGGACAAAGGAGGAGCTGTGGTTGTACAAAATTGGGATCAATATAATTTGGAAGCCAATAAGCAATTGGCAGACCATAGGTATTTACAACTTGACTATAATCCCACTAAGCTTTTTCAAAAGCAAATAGAGTACTTCCTCTCATTAGCTGTGGAGGAAGGAATCATTACGGACAGGACAAAAAACAACTTACAACTTTGGACTCCAGGAACCAATATATCTATTTTCTGCCTAAAATTCACAAAAATCTGTATCATCCCCCTGGGAGACGGATTGTTTCCGGGACAGGCTGAGCCTCTGTCGCAATATTTGACTAAATATCCGAAACCCCTGCTTGTGTGGGTTAGGTCCAGACTAAAGGATACCACTGAATTTTTACAGGTCATCTCTGAAATGCAACTTGAACCTGGTTGCTGGCTTTGTACATTAGATGTACAAGCTCTTTATACGAATATTCCACACTGGGCTGGCCTTGAAGCCCTTTAATACTGGGTATATAGGTCAGGACTTTACCGATCAGGTTTTATTACTTTCCTTCTTGTTTGGCTGAGCATGTACTAACTAAAAATGTGTGTTAGTATTGTGAGGCATGCTTTTTACAGATTAAAGGGACAGTGATGGGTGCCTCTTTTGCCCCCATATATGCAGATATTTTTATGGCATATATTGTGGAAGAAATATTGTATGATCAATCCCATAATCTGTATATTGATCAGATTGATATTTGGAAGAGATACTGGATGATTGCTGGATGGTTTGGAGGTCAGAGGAGGAATACCTTGGGGAATTTGTTGGATAGCTCAACGAAAACAAGTGGGGGATTGATTTTACAGTCAATTGCAACCAGGATAGAATCACTTTTCTGGATGTAATGGTCATCAGGGCCCCAGATAATACCCTCACTACTGACTTGTATAAAAAATTCTCCAAGTATAACGCTCTGCTCCACGCCTACAGCTATCATCCTCCTCATATATGCAAGAATATCCCTAAAACCCCAGTTTATATGCTCAGCTGAGGATTCATATTTACATTTCAGAGATTATCCAACTAATAGGTTTAGGAAAAGGGGTTATTCAACTGGACATATTAAATAAGCACAGAATGTGGTTAAGGAGATGAACCGGGATGAACTCTTAAAATATAAAGGGAAAAATTGATACCACAGGGAAACTTGGGTTTGTGACGACATATGGGGGGGCACACAGGGGCACTTATTGATAGTGTATGCCGGAATTGGAATATTCTTATGGCAGAAAATAGATTACCAGGGTTCCTTGGGGACAGGTGCTTTTTCTCATTTAGAAATGGGAGAAATTTAGCATAATATTTTAACCATTATAAACAGTAGCCCCAAATTAAGGGGCAAAAGACAATGTACAATTGAAGAACTGATTGATAAGGGGAGCCATCCATGTGGGCATTGTTGCAGAATGCTGAAAACCAGTTTTAGTAGTAAGAATAATACTAAGCACAGTATTTGAGATCCCTTTTTTCACTAATTGTAGTTCAGAATGGGTTGTTTATTTAGCAACTTGTCAATGTTCAGCCTTTTATGTTGGACAAACATCCAGGGCTGTGAGACATGGAATATCTGAGCATGTGAGTAAAATTAGGAATCAGCTTGACACTAATGCTCTTTTTAAACACTTTAACCCATAAGACAGCATGCGTTCAATTTACAATTATAGACAAAATCATTTGCATGAATTGCGCAATGTTAAGGATAAAAAAATAGATAATTAAATTAGGAGGGCTTTTTACACCAGGGTTAAAATGAACATCTGTGATTGGCTTTTGGACTGATGACCTAGTATAAATAGGGTGTATTTTTACACTGATGAAGGCTCAATATACAATCCGAAACCTGTCCGTTTGGTACACTGCATTTATGTAATTGACTGTTATGTCTCCACCGTCTGCTGGTCATATTTTTGGTTTGCATTTGCAGTTAACACCTACTGACACCTCTAGGCATCAAATATTGCTTGCTCATATTTGCATCAATAATTCCAAAACCATGCTTATGTACAAGGTTTTAAAATATTTCATTTTAAAGCTTACACAATGGCAAACAACTGCATTAATATTTGACCTCTGTCTAGTTCAGGTAAATAGATATTAACTGTTTTTATATTCATTTGTAGAGAGATAATTTTTACATTTTTCTAAATATCTCAACAACCAAGTATCAGACAGAAATCCTTAGCCTCTTATGAAAGCTCTTAGCTAGATGAATAAAATGCTGCTGACTGTGTGTGTATCTTGACTGGTTGCCGAGACATTAAGTTGTTTACAAAATATTACAAATGTAACAGTTACTGTGTTTACTGTGACAACTTCATTTTAAGACCTAGAACCAAATAAAATAATGTTGCGTCTTTTGGCTTTGCCCCAGTTGGGGGTCGCCACAGCGGAACTCCGGTCCGCTAATCACTGGCAGTAGATTTTTACGTGCTGGCTTGCCGGGCCTAACGCACAACTTTCAACGAAGTAACGCCCATTCACGCATGTCGCCACACAGAAGACGCTCTGAGTATCGAATTGGCAACGTCTAACTGTGAGGTGATAACGCTACCGCAGTAGAACCAAATAAAATACTACTACTATAGAACCAAATAAAATACTACTACTATAAAAATAGTTTGTGCTGAAAGGTTTGCCATTTATACTTCTTTCATAACCTCTATGGTTCCAGAGATATGAACATTTGTTTGAAATGTGAGGACATAATTTGATTCTGTCAAAAGACAGAAGCTTCACCCATTAGAAGTTACAGTGCACACTTCCTGAGCTCCATTTGAGTGAATGAGACAGGGAGTAAGACCTAGCCCCCCCCCCCCTTGTTGGTTTGGTCTTTGGGACCAAAAGGTGATCCAGACAGTTGAGTGCCTCGATTACAGCAAGCATCTCTTATTTATGCGATTGTGCCAGTTTTTTCTGTCTCTGATATCTTGCACTTTCATCCCCCTAGACACTGCTCCTGTAGCAAACTGAAAATATACCCAAATCCAGACCTCTCCTGCTCCAAAGCAGTCACCACAAGTGCCTCAATTTCCACCAAGTGATCTCTTCTCACAAATGCCAGAACTGGAATCAGAGAAGACAATGGGTGTTGGTGCTGGGACCAAAAACAGTTTGAATACCACTGCATCTTTTTCATACAGAGTCTTGGAGGTATCATTAGAATAACAGATGCCATGAGACCCAGCATCTAGAGGAGTTTCCTCGGATTTACCAATTCTGAATGGAAAACCCCTGGAATAGATCTAAACAGATTTCCTGTGGAAGAATTTTGTACTGCGGTGTCCACCAAAAACCGCGGGAAAGTACAGTTTTGTACCTACCATAAATGTAGATGTCCGATAAGATATGCAACTGCAGTCCTGACATGGGTTGTCCTGCCTCAGGCAGCCCCTCGGTCGGCCGGATTCCAAAGTCTGGGTCCGGTGTCGGCTGTTGTCACTTCTTCCCCGACAGAGCGGCTGGGGTATAAAATCATCAGCGGACGCAATCTTCTTCAGTGTTTCTTGCCCCAGATACCAGGTGCCCTCCCAAGGGAGGCTAAATTTAGAAAATGCATAAAATTCCAGACATGCATAATAGTAATAAACAGATACACCATAAAAGCTATCCCCAGCTAAGTTGGAAAAGGGGTAGTGGACCAATAAAAGGTAAATTACTGAGGGGTAGGAGGGAGTGTAAACCTGACTGCAGTTGCATATCTATCGGACATCTACATTTATGGTAGGTACAAAACTGTACTATGTCCTTCAAGAATGCAACTGCAGTCCTGACATATAGGTTGAATACCATAGCCAAGCTGGGGGTGGTAGGATCTGAGAAAAAGATGGTGTAGCTAAAATACCCTGCAGGACTGCCGAAGCAAAGCCTGCTCGGGATCTGGAGTATAAAGGCAGGTTGTAGTGTTTGGAAACTGTATGCACGGAGCTCCATGTAGCAGCTTCTAGAATGTCCTTTGTAGCCACCCCTCTTAGAAAGGCTGTGGATGTGGCTATAGCTCTGGTGGAGTGTGGCCTGATATTGGCTGGCACACCTTTTCCATGGAAAGAACAATCTGATGCAGTGTCCAATCCATTTTTAAATTGTTTGCTTGGAAATTGCCTTTCCTTGCACTCCAGCAGCGTAAGCTACAAATAGTTGGTCAGACTTTGTTGGCCTTTGTTCTGTCCAAGTAGTAGCGTAATTGTCTGTGTATGTCCAAAGTGTGCAGCAGCTTTTCTCCTTTATTTTGAGGATTGGGAAAGAAAGTAGGCAAGTGAATTGCTCGATTTAGAGACACCCTGGATATCACTTTTGGCATGAATGAAGGATTGGTTCTTAAAGAAACTCTGTCCTGATGAAAAATGAGGAATGGAGGTACTGCCATGAGGGCCTGTATCTCCGAGACTCTTCTTGCTGAGATAACTGCCAACAGGAAAACTGTTTTCCAGGAGAGAAATTGCATCTCTGAAGATGCTGCTGGCTCAAAAGGAGGAAGACTTAATTTTTCCAAGACGAAGTTGAGGTCCCATGCAGGCACTGGTGGTTTCCTGGGAGGTTTGATATTCATTATCCCTCTTAGAAACCGTCTTAGCAAAGGATGTGAAAACACAGGTGGATCACAGCTGTACTTTGCTGAGATTGCTGAAGCGTGTATTTTTATGGAAGAATATGAAAGGCCACTATGAAGCATTTCTGCCAAGTATTCTAGTATCTGTGGCATGTTTATTACTGATACATCCTGACCCTTGTTGGCATTCCAGGTGATGAATCTCTTCCATTTGGCTGAATAAGTTTTTCTGGTGGAAGGTCTGCGCGCTTCCAGTAGGATCTCTTGAACTTTTTTGGAGAGAGAGATATGGGTAGAAGTCATGGAACCCTCCAAGCTGTCAGCTGCAATGTTTGCAGGTTGGGATGAACAGTCCTGTAATTGTGCTGAGTTAGAAGCAGAGGCCATTGAGGCAGGGGCCACGGCTTGGTGCGAGATATGCTCCTTAGGAATGGATACCAGTGCTGCCTTGGCCAGTCTGGAGCTATCAAAATACCTTTCGGTTGCTCTGCTTTGATCTTCAGTAACACCTTGGTCATTAATGGTAGAGGTGGGAATGCGTAGATTGTCAGAATTCCAGCTGAAGGAGAGAGCATCCATTCTCCAGCCTTGAGAATGGTGTGCCATCGAACAGAACTTCTTCAGATGATGATTGAGGTGAGAGGCAAAGAGATCTATATCGGCCTTCCCCACGCACGAGTTATTTGCGAAAAAATGTCTGGATGCAGCATCCATTCGTGCGGCTCCAAAATGTTTCTGCTTAGACTGTCCGCCAGAACATTGTCCTTGCCTGGAACAAACTGGGATTGCAACTGTAGGTTCAGTTTCAGGGCCTTTTCCCAAAGAGTCATTGTTAGTCTGCAGAGGGGGTAAGAATGAGTGCCTCCCTGTTTGTTTATGTACCACATAAAAGTGGTGTTGTCTGTCTTAATTAGCAGATGACCTTGCTGAAGAAATTTTCCGAAGGCCTCGATTGCACGAATCACTGCCAACATTTTTTTGATTTATGTGCAGATGCATATCCCGGGGAGCCCATTGCCCTTGCATGCATCTGCCTTCCATGTGCGCCCCCCATCCATGATCTGAGGCATCTGTTGTAATGGTTTGACTTGCTTGAGGTTTGTTGAAAGACATGCCTTCGTTTAATTGACTTGCTCGTGCCCACCACAAAAATTCCTTTTGAAGACATGGAATGAGTGGAATAATTTCTTCCAAGTTGTTGAGACCATAAACTTTTTAGGTACCATTGTAGTTCTCATGTGTAGTCTTGCCAGTGGAATCAGAAGAATGCAAGATGCCATGAAACCCAGGGCCTGCAGGATTTTCCTTGCAGTCATCTGGGTGAGCTTTGCTAGGCTTTTGAAGTAATCTGGTAATTGTTCTTGTTTTTCTTCCGTGAGGAAAGCCATTTGTGAGTTTGTGTCCAGTTTGGCTCCTAGAAAAATTATTTGCTGGTATGGCAGTAGTCTTGATTTTTGAATGTTGACTGTGTATCCCAAAGCCTGTAGTAAGTGTATGACATAGTCCAAGTTTCTTATCAAGGCTTGTTTGCTGTCTGCTTGTATAAGGCAGTCATCCAGGTAAGGGTAAATTTGTATCTCCTGGAGTCTGCAATGTGCAATTACTGATGCCAGGCATTTCGTGAATACTCTGGGCGCAGTAGATAAGCCAAACGGCAATGCTGAGAATTGATAATGCTCTGACCCTGCAAGAAATCTGAGGTATCTTCTGCAACTGTGTCTGATTGGGACATGCAGGTATGCCTCTTGAGTTCCAGAGTAACCAGCCAAGACCCCTTGCCCAGCATGGGAAGAAGTTGCTGTAACGTCAGCATTATTTTGGCACAATGAGAAAGGTGTTTAGAGCGGACAAGTCCAATATAGGTCTCCATTGCTTTTTTCTTGGAACAAGGAACAGTCTTGAGTAGAATCCCTGGCCTTGTTCCTGAGGAGGAACCTTTTCTATTGCTTTGATTTGTAGCAGCTTTGAAACTTGTAGGAGTGCCTCTGCCCTTTGATTGTGTGGCAGGTTTGGCATGCCTTGTCTTGTTGGTAAGGTATGGAAGTGGAACCTGTAACCTTTGTCTATTATGTTCAAAATCCATCCGTCCTTTGTAAAAACGTGCCAATTTTTTGAAAATAAGGATAACTTTCCGCCTAAAGGAGCTTCTCTGAGTCTTGGTCGGCGGTGTCAAAGTCAAGTCATTGTGATTGTCCCTGTGGAGCAGTGGGAGTCCCTGCGCCACTTCTCTGATTAGTTGGTTGCCATTGGCGGCCCCTGTAGGAGCCTCGGTATTGCCCTCTACCTCGAGCACGCCTGCTTTTTCCCCTTTGAAACTTGTCAGTGTCTGGAAAGGACCAATTCTTCGAAGGCCAATTCCTGCTGAACCTTGGTGGCTGAACCTGGAGGAAATCTTTGACTGTTTGTACTGATTTATTCTTTTCCTCAATTGATTTCAACACACCCTGTGCCTTAGCACCAAATAGCTTGTCTTTTTCCAGAGGTGCATCTAGAAGCTTTACTTTAACATGATCTGGCAAGGACTGTTCTTTCAACCAAGCATGCCTACGTATGACGACCCCTGTCATAGCTGCCCTACATGAAGCTTCCAATGCATCATAACCACACTGAAGAAAATGATTGCTAACCTGCTGAGTATTATGAACCAAATCCTGCAAAGCCTTTCTATCTAAAAGGCTCAGGAGAGGCTAACGTTTTCTGCAAATCATCCATCAGAAAATCTTGATACTGAAACATATGAAAAAGACCGTTAAGAGCCCTCATGGCAAGGGTGGTAGAGGTATAAACTTTCTTACCCCACCTCTCCAGGGACCTAGAATCCCTGTCTGCGGGCAAAGGATTCTTGGTCGTGGAAGTGGCCACTCCTTTGGGCCCCTGAGAAATAGTTTCTAGATCAACAGAGTGGGCCTTAAAGAGATTCTTATGAGCTTCAGGAACCCTGTAATATCGGTCTGGCTTGACAGGAGCAGGAGGGAGAGAATCAGGAGAAGTACTGGAGTGAGTACACATCATCCAATACATCTAACACTGGGGGAATAGCTAAAGGCCTGTGCTGGGGTAACTTAAGGAAGGTCTGAAGCCTTTTCCTGGAGTCTGAGAAATCCCGGCCCTGCCACTGAAAATGCTCTCTCATGGAGTGGAGAATTTCCCCGAAAGAAATATCCTCAGGAGGAGAGGCAGAGGGAATGGATTCATCTGTATCAGAATCCTCGTAGGCCGGGAAGGGTTCTTCCTGGGAATCTGAAAGGCCCGACTCACCAGAGGCTTCATCTGAGGAAAGGGTGTCTGTCTGCTCATCCCTAGGCCTTTTGTCTGAAGGCGGCTGAGAACCTCTGTCTGGATGAGCCCGAGAGCCCCTGATTAAAGAAATTAGATCTGCAGCTAAAGTCATGATCTGTTTATCCGAAGTGGGAGGATGAGACTTAGCCTGGCAGCCTTAGCACGTGTGTAGGCCTTGATGGACATAGGCACAGGAGGCCTAGCTGTCCCACGTGCTGGAGTAACTATGTCCACCGGTATGGTGTAGGCAAATCTTGGGCTTCGGTTTCAGGAGGAAAAACAACCGGCACCGAGGAAGCCTCCGGGACCGTAGTGTGCGGTAAAACGGTGTCGTCGACCTTGAGCGGTTGAATTACCGCCTCCGAAGAGACAGATACACTCGCGGTAGGCTTTGGGGTGGTGTCGGTGGAAATCGCGGGCCGTGAAGGTCAGTCCCGGTCCTTCCGTTTTTTGGAAAAGTGTGCAGTCGGAAGTTCCGACGGCATGATATAGGAGTAATTTTCCCCAAAAAAAAGTCTTCAGCAAATTCCTCTGAGGAAAGCTGCAGAGGTGGAGGCTGCTCTGGTGGAACGTGTCCGGACCCCCTTGCACGGAGGCTTTCCATGTTTGTAGCAGAAATGGATGCATTGTGCTATACATTTGGAGATGGTTTGTTTGGTGATGGCTTTGTCTTCGGCCCCTGTAACAAAGCTAACCAGCATTGATCAGACTTTCTGAAGTATTTAGTCCTGTCTAGATAGGATCGGAGCTGTTTGTGCACATCCAGTGTGCGCAGAATCCTTTCCCCCTTGTTCTGAGGATTAGGAAAAAAGGTGAGCAAATGAATGCATTGGTTGACAGCCACACTGGATACCACCTTGGGCATGAAGGATGGGTTAATGCTGAGGGATAACCTGTCAGCATGGATGAAGGGTTCCACAGCCATGAGCGCTTGCAGCTCAGAGACTCTTCTGGCTGAAGTGATGGCCAGAAGGAATGCGGTTTTCCAAGAGAGAAATTTTGCTCTTCAGAAAAAGCTGGCTCGAAAGGGGGTACAGTGACCTTTTCCAATACAAAAAGTTAAGGTCCCAGGCTAGTGTTGGTGTCCTTAAGAGGGGCTAGCAACTTTAGGCCACCCAGAACAGTTTGAACAAAGGATGAGAGAAAAGGGGCTGCTCAGTGGGAAAGTGAGCAGAAATAGAAAAGGCAGGGATTTTTTTTATAGAGGAGAGCACTGTGTAGGTCAGCTAAGTATTCCAGGATGAGTGGGAGGTTATTCTGTTGAGCTGCCACTCCTGTAGGTCAAGAAAATTTATGTTTAATTGGTCTGCCAGAGAGTTGAGAGAGCCTGGTAGGAATTGTACAAACAGATGTAGTTGCATGGCAGAGGCTGTGTGCCAAAGGGTCATGGCCAGCCTGCATAGAGAGTAGGAGCGAGTCCCTCCCTGCTTGCTGATATTCCACATCACAGTGGTATTTGTTTTGATCAGGAGAGCCCCTGGAGAGAGAGGGGACTTGAAGGCCATCAAGACATGCTGCACAGCCATCATCTCTTTTTGACTTGATGTGCAGGGGGATCTGCTGCGGGCTTCACTGGCCCTGTATGCACCTGCCGTCCGGCTGTGCATCCCAAGCACAGTCTGATGAATCTGTGGTGAGGGTTTGGGCAGCAGGGGGTGGTGAGAAAGGCAGTCCCTTGTTCTGGGAGCATGCTGTTGCCCAAAGAAAATCTTTTCTGAGGCAAGGAATTTAGGTAGAAGAGTTTCCCGGTCTTGACAGTGTTGACACCAAAGGCTTTTTAGGAACCATTGAAGTTTCCACATACGCAGTCTGGCATATGAAATGAGTAGTACGCAAGATGCCATGAACCCCAGAGCTTGCAGGATCTTCCTTGCAGACAGCTAGGGCCTGGTGGCTAGCTGAGAGAAGCAGGCCGTCAGGAAAATTTGTTTCTCTGGTGTAAGGAATGCCATCTAGGATGCTATGTCCAGGCTTGCTCCCAGGAAGATGATCCTTTGGGTGGGCACCTGTTTGGATTTCTTTTCGCTGATTGTGTACCCTAGGGAGGTTAGTAGTGTCTTTACAAAGGCCATGCGTTTGAGTAGCTTTTCCTGGCTGTCTGCCTGGATAAGGCAGTCGTCCAAGTATGGGTAAATCTGAATATTTCTTTGTCTTCAAAAGGCAATGGCTGGAGTCAGACATTTTGTGAAAACTCTGGGAGCAGTAGATAAGCCAAAGGGAAGTGCAGAGAACTGAAAGTGTTGAGATCCTGTCTGAAATGGAGATATTTCCTGCACGATTCCCTGATAGGAATGTGGAGGTAGGCCTCTTACATCTAGGGTGGCTAGCCAAGCGTCCTTGGAGAGCACTGGAAGCAGCTGTTGGAGGGTGAGCATTTTGAATTTTGGGATCACCAGGAAGGAATTTAGAATGGATACAGAGGATGGGGTGCAAGGTGCCCTCTTTTCTGGGCACAAGAAAAAGTCTGGAGTAGAAACCTTGGCCTATCTGTTCTGCAGGAACATGCTCTACTACCCTCGTAGAAAGCTGGGAAAGGACTTGCTTTTGAGCCTCTGCCCACTGGTTTGATGGTAGATCTGGGAACCCTTTTGGGGTTGGAAAGGTATGGAAGGAAAATCTGTATCCCTGACACACTGTTCAGAACCCAGTGGTTGTTGGTAATGGTGGCCCAGGTACTTGCGTGAAAGGAGAATTTTCCTCCTAGGAGCAAGAGAAAGTGGGCAGAGTTAGGGAGTGGGGGAGGCGAGTCATTGTGAGTTCTTACCATAAGGGGGTGGCTTAGAACTCTGGTTTTGTAGTGGAGGAAGTCCACTGCTTAGATCTCTGGATTCCCTGTAGCTGCTGTCCTGGGGGAGGGGTCTTGTTCCTCAGGGTCTAGGCTGGACTGGCTTACTGGGAGCAGGAAAGGACCAATGTTTGGTGGGACAATGCCTGCTGAACCTAGGTGCCTGGACCTGCAAGAAATCCTTAACTGTTTGCATAGATTTTGCTTTTTCTTCCATCTTTTTTTTTAAGACCCCTTCTGCCTCAATGCCAAACAAGTTATCTTTGTGCAAGGGGGCATCCAACAACTTAGATTTGACATGGTCTGGCAGGGGCTCTTCCTTAAGCCATGCATGCCTTCTAATTACAGATCCAGTGACTGCTGCCCTGCAAAAAGCTTCTAGGGTGTCAAAACCACAGTGCAAGGTGTGTTTAATTACTTGACTTGCAGAATGCATTAACTCTTGTAATTCTTTTGATTCTGTCCAAGCAGGAAAGTAAGACATTTTTTGTTTAAGGAGTTCCAGGGTATGTTACTGAAATTTCAGCATATGGAACTGACAATTTAGTGCCCCGATAGCAAGAGTAGCTGAGGTGTTTTACCAAATATGTCCAGTGCTCAGGAATCCCCATCTGAGGGGGTGGGATTCGTAGAGGTTGTGTTAATTCCTTTAGGCCCTTGAGAAATTACCTCAGGGTCAACAGTAGGATTTTTAAAAAGAAATGAGAGTCAGGGACTCTATAGTACCAGTCTGGTTTTCTGGGTGCAGGAAGGAGGGTGTCAGAGTCAAAGTGGATTCCAGGAAAACATCCTCTGGAACATCCAGGACTGGGGGGGAATAGCAAAGGGTCTGTGCTACGAAAGATCTAGGAATTCCCAGAGTCTCTTTTTAGACTGAGGCAGTCTTGACTCTCCCATTGGAAATGCTCCCTTAAGGTATGCAGGTTTTCCCCAAAGGAAAAATCCTCAGGTGGAGAGGCTGAAGGAATGGAAGCCTCTGCATCAGAATCCTCTAGGGGCTGCATGTCTTCATATTCAGATGCATCAGATTCATCTGACTTGTTCAGACAAAACTACACGAGACTGATCTCTTTTCCTTTTGGAGGGGGTTGCTTGGCTTCCCCTAATCAGCATAAGGTCTTCCACCATTTTAGGCATTTGAGACCGAGGCAAGGAAGCAGGGTCATTGGTTTCTTGGGTGTGGATCGTAAACTCTGTCGTTTTAGAAACAGCAGTTGCAAAAGAACATGGTTTGCAAAGAGAATTGGTAGTGCGAAGGGCTCTGGACCCATCCAAGGTAGAGACGTCCGCAAGTTCGAAGAGGTTTTCTACATACCGGACTCTAAAAGCGTCTCGGTAGCGGCATGCGAAACAGAAGTGGGCATCAGAGGCTGCGAAAGCACCTCACTGTGGACCGGAGAACTGACGACTAGCTTAACAGCAACGTTGTTGGTAGGTTTGGACCTGTGCAGTCCATTTGTCTTTATCTTTATTTTTTTTGGTAGATCTGCTGTCGGATGGCTTACCGAAGCCATATTGGAATTAGAGGACTGTAAGCAAAAAACATCTGGCTACAACAAGGGCCTGATGACCGATACTTCTGTGCTTTGTTCAACGCCAAAACTAACAACGGGGGACATCATGGTCTGGGCCTAAACAAGTGATGCAGTAAGAATGGAAGTCTCGGTATGCTATTTGCTTTCCACAAGCGAGACAATTACCAACTTTTTTCTGACATTGATTAGTGCAAGAAAAAAGGATTGTGCAAGAAAAAAGGAACCCCAACAGGCTATTTAGCTTCAGAAGACTTCAATTTGGAAAACGAAAACTCAAGTAGCGGTCGATCGGCACTTGTGCGAACTGCTTCTACGTTGGGCTCCACGGCAAGAAAGACTGATGTAATGGCTTAGGCTGCCTTACTTTATTACTACTGACGACCTGACGTCAGTTATGAAGCGACAGCAACCGATGCAAAAATACTAAATCTCTGGCATTTGGGCTGGCCGAGGGCTACCCTGGCAGGGATAACCCACCCAAATGTGATGACTGCAACAGTAAAACACAAATAACATCCTCAGTGTTCTTCCACTGAAGGCACTGGCATGTTCTGGAAATCGTCTCAAAGAAAATCCTTGACAGGGAGATTGCAATATACTTTCCTCGCAGTCCGAATAAGAATTCTAAGGAGAAAAATCTGCATCAGTTCACCACATTCCTCTCCAGATTCAATTTCTTGAATCTCTTCAGGAAAGTTTTTTTTCCCCTTTTACGGGAATCTGCCTGATAAGGGTGAACACCCTGTACAAAACATTGGGGCAGACTTAGCTACTCCTATCCAGTGAAACTGTAGCACGAGGGGATACATTTTCCATTTTGTTACTTTTCAGCAGGAAATAAAGGTAAACTTGATTTTTTAATGACAACAAGATCTTCCGCTGGGCACAACATTCTGACCAAGCAGGGGAATCGTCCCTGCCCCTTCTCCCAAACAAAAAAGTGGTTCTCCCTTGTCCACTATGGGGACCCCCACAGCCATAAAGTATGTAGCTAACCCCTGGTCCAGCCACATCAGAGTCACCCACCTATGGCGGAGGCAAACTGCTACCCTGCTATGGCGACAAAGACCACTTAACTATTTTTGTGACAGGAAGGACCGATAGGAACAGTACTCCATGGTAAATCCAAAAATGGTGCCTCCTTCCTGGGAAAGACCATACTATTAAACTTTTAAACTTGTGCTGCTTAGTCACCTTTCCTAATGAAAGCACAGTAAAAACCACCAATACATTTTACCAGTTCCCAAAATTGCTTTATAAACACAAGTTTCTTCACAGGAAAAAGAAGTTTTAGAATGTTTAAATTAACTTCAACTGCCAAAACACAAAAGTGCACTCACACACAGCAAAGTTACTAGTCAGTCAAAAAACAAACATTCTCTTCGCTTAAAAATTACTTTCCCACACAAGAAAATAAATTTAAACATTAAAACTAAGTGGAAAAAGTTTTCCCCCCCAAAGTGAACTTAGCTGCACAGCAATGGAACAGCACAAGCCAACCATCTATCCTCAGATGCCCAGACAGGGCAGCCATCTTCAGTGTCAGGAAATCTTTTAAGGGCTTGGTGCCCAAACCTGCCTTTTTCCTCAGCTCACCTTGAGCTGACTAAGGGTTTGGGTTTGTGAACTGTACCCTGAAGCTTTGGAAGCTGTCCAGTTGTTAAAAACTACTCAGGATAACCCATACAGCTTTGTCTTCAGATTGATCACTACTGCAGTACCCATCAAGTAGGGTTGCTGGAAGGTTATGGGTGCTATAACAAGATGCCCACAGAACAGGTAGAGTCTGTTTAAATTATGCTGAGTGAAAAGATATTGGAGGTGCTGGCACCTGCTGCACAGGCATCAGCGGAACAGGTGTCTGCTTTGCTGAACAGTTCGAGTCTAGTCTTAATACTTTGAACTTCAGTCAAGGAAGGAACTTGCAGCCTGCCTTATTCACTGCTGCCAACAATTCAAAAACTTTCTCCCTACTGCAGTGTATAGACATCCACCACACTGGAGGACAGACAGGAAGTGAAGAAGTTGAGAGTGCCGGAAAAGAAAGAGCGAGTATTATTTACAGGGTCTCCAATAACTTTTTTCTGCACCTTTAGCTATGATCTTTAAAAGCTATATACTCACCATAACGTTCCATGTTTGTAGTCCATCTCGCTCTTCATTCTTGCATATGGGATCAGAGCCAATCCTCAGCTCCGACTCGGCCGGTTTACAAGCTGGAAGTCTTCTAGTTGGCTCGTGGCTAGGTAGACATCCCCATGGTGCACCAGTAACAATCCCCAGATCTTGTTTGCTGCTAACTAGGAGAGATCACAAATAAGAAGCCAAAACTAAAACGTCTCCATAAAAAAATGATAATTTCTGTCGCCAGGTACTTCCAGGATGGGGTAGGAGGGTGGGTTCGTAAGAATGAAGAGTGAGATGGACTACAAACATGGAACATTATGGTGAGTACACAACTTTACGTTCTGTAGTCCTATCGCGCCTTCATTCTTGCATATGGGACAGCGTCCCTAGCGTCTTATTCTTGGGTGGCAGAGTACCATGGAACCAAATGATGCGCTACCCCTGGATGTTAAATCCAATTTGTAATGAGTGAGAAGTGTGAGGGGTAGCCCACATTGCTGCTGCACAAATATCAAGTGGGACCCTGGCTTGAAAGGCTGCAAAGGTAGACAGAGATCTGGTAGACTGAGCCTTGATTTTAAAGGGTGAAGGTCTCCCCTCAGAGTTGTAAACTTAAGCTATACAGCTAGAAATCCAATTGGAGTGTGTGTAACTTTGGAAACTGGTAGGCCTGACTTGGATTCAGAGAAGGAAATAATTGGTCTGATTTCCTTAGTTCAATGGAAATAAAAACAATTTTCTATGGACATCCAGCTGATGAAAAGTACAGTTTTGTACCTACCATAAATGTAGATGTTAGAGGATCCACATTGCTGCAGTCCTTACTATTGGGTAGTCCGCTGTCCAGTCGGCCCGAATACCAGAGTATATGGCTGACGTCGGTCAGGGCGCATTAGACTGACGTCAGTACGTCAGGGTACTAATGCGCATGACCGACGTCATATCCTCAGTCTTTTCTTGCCCCAGATGTCAGAAGACCCTAAAAAGACAAGGCCCAAAATACCTGCACCAAAAATATGTACAATATATACAGAAATATATACAAAAATATCAACATATAACCTCACCTACACAACCACCCCTAAACACAGACGGAAGGAGGGAGGTAATTGGACTGCAGCAATGTGGATCCTCGAACATCTACATTTATGGTAGGTACAAAACTGTACTATGTTCTTCGTTCCACATTGCTGCAGTCCTTACTATTGGGTAGAATCCCAAAGCAGAGGTAAGGGAGGCTGGCAAATCATAAAGAAGCAGGAGCTGACAACATGCCTTGCAAAATAGCTGTGGCAAAACCAGCCCTAGACTTAGAGTAGAGAGGAAGGTGGTAATGCTTAGAGAAAGTATGCACTGAACTCCATGTAGCTGCCTCCAAAATATCCTTAGTTGCCACCCCCCTTAGAAATGCTGTTGAAGTGGCAGTAGCCCTAGTGGAATGAGGCCTAATCCCAGCTGGAATCTCCTTGCCATGATGGGAATAACAAAATGAAATGCAAAACCCAATCCACTTAGAAATAGTTTGCTTAGACACAGGCTTGTCCTGAGAACTCAAAGCAAAAGAAACAAACAACTGCTGAGACTGCCTGAAGTCCTTAGTCCTGCTTAAATAATAACGCAACTGCCTATGTACATCTAAAGTGTACAAAATCTTTTCCCCTTTATTTTGGGGATCTGCATAGAAAGTGGGCAAATGAATAGTTTGGTTTAAAGCCACACTAGAAACCACCTTAGGCATAAAGGAAGGATTAGTACGTAATGATACCCTATCCTTATGGAAAATCAGAAAGGGCTCTACTGCCATAAGGGCCTGCAACTCAGAAACCCTTCTTGCAGAAGTAATAGCCAACAAAAAAGCAGTCTTCCATGACAAATATTTCAAATCAGCAGTACCCGCAGGCTCAAAAGGTTGTAGAGTAAGTTTTTCCAACACAAAATTGAGATCCCAAGCAGGAGTAGGAGCTCTACGTGGGGGTCTTATATTCTTTGCCCCTCTGAGAAACTGCTTGAACAAAGGATGCGAAAACAATGGTGGGTCACAATCATAGTGAGCTGAAATTGCTGCAGCATGAATCTTAATGGAAGAGAAGGACAAACCTTTGTCCAATAACTCAGTAAGATATTGAAGAGCCACACTCAAATTAGGCTCAGAAATATCCAAATTCCTTGCTGCACTCCAAAATAAAAATCTCTTCCATTTTTCTGCGTACACTTTCCTTGTACTAGGTCTTCTAGCTTCCATAATCACATTTAAAACTTGTTGAGGAAGTTGAGACCGGCTGACTCTCAAAACAGAATATGCCATGCTGTTAGATGAAGAGAGCGAAGCTTGACATTGAGCAGGTGGCCTTCTCTCTGAGACAACAGGTGCGGAATCAAGGGTAAAGGCCATGGAGGCTTCTTTACTAGACTCCTCAGTAATGGGTACCAGTGCTGCCGAGGCCAATCTGGAGCTATTAAAATCATCCTTGGCTTGTCTTGTCTGACCTTTAGAAGCACCTTTGGAAGAAGAGGAAGGCGGAAAGCATACACATGAAGATTTTCCAACTGAAAGAGAGAGCATCCACTTTCCAAGCTGTGTGATGTAACCTCTTTGTGCAAAACTTTGGCAGCTGGTGGTTTAGTGGAGAAGCGAACAGATCTATGTCTGGAGTTCCCCAGGACACTGTCAACCTTTGAAATACATGAAGATCCAGTTTCCACTCGTGGGGATCCATGATTTGTCTGCTTAACACATCTGCTAAGGAGTTCTGTGCTCCCGGCAGAAACCTTGCCTGAAGAGTTAGTTGCAAGCTGAGCGCAGTCTCCCATAAAATCATTGCTTGCCTGCACAATGGGTAAGAAAGTGTTCCCCCTTGTTTGTTGATGTACCACATGACAGTTGTGTTGTCTGTTAGAATCAACACCTGCCCTGGAAGAAGTAACTCCTTGAAAGCCATTAATGCAAACTGGACTGCTAACATCTCCTTCATGTTGATATGTAGATGCTGTAGTCTGGCAGGCCACTTGTCTTGTATCCACTTTCCATTTAGATGAGCTCCCCAAGCAATGTCCGAGGCATCTGTCGTTAAAATCTGACTCGCCTCTGGCCGGGTCACAGAGAGTCCCTTGTTTAGGTGACATTCCTGAGCCCACCACAAAAATACTTTTTGAAGGCAAGGTATTATTTGAATGACAGTGTCCAAATCCTGGCAGTGCTGTGTCCATACATTTTTGAGATACCATTGTAGCTTCCTCATATGCAGTTTGGCATTGGGAAGCACCAGAATACAAGATGCCATGAACCCTAATGCTTGAAGGACTGTCCTTGCAGTCAGCACGGACTGATGAGATAGTTGATGGAAGTAATGTGATAGACTCTTTTGTTTGTCCGGGGTTGAAAAGGCCATCTGGGCTGCTGTATTCAGTCTCACACCCAGAAAGCACATGTCTTGAGAGGGTACTAGACTGGACTTTATTTCGTTCACAGAATACCCTAGGCATCTTAGCACTGCTATAACATATTCCAGATGCTGTAGAAGGTCTTCCTTTTCTTGAGCCAGAATCAGGCAGTCGTCCAAGTAAGGATAGATTTGAATTCCTTTTAGCCTGAAGTAAGCTATCACTGGAGCCAGAACCTTTGTGAATACTCTGGGCGCAGTAGATAAGCCAAAGGGCAATGCAGAGAACTGATAATGAGAATTTCCAGCTCGAAACCGCAGATACTTCCTGCAACTTAGCCTTATAGGCACATGAAGATAAGCCTCCTTGAGATCTAAAGTTACCATCCAGTGATCTTTGCCCAGCAGAGGTAAAAGCTGTTGTAACGTCAACATCTTGAACTTTGGAATGTCCAGATAAGTGTTTAGGAGAGATAAATCCAAAATTGGTCTCCACGTGTTCCCCTTCTTTGGTACTAGGAACAGGCGAGAATAAAATCCTAGGCCCCTTTCTGATACAGGGACTGGCTGAATGGCCCCATCTGGAGTAACTGAGAAATTTGCTTGTGAGCCTCTTTTCTTTGTGGAGGAGGAACGTCTGGCATGCCTTTGAAAGGGGGCAATGTATGGAAATAAAACCTGTAACCGTGGTGAATGATATCCAACACCCATCTGTCTTGAGTAATTAAATCCCAATTTTCTTTGAAAAGAGACAGTCTTCCTCCCAAAGGGGCTGCCAGACGAGAATCTTCTGGCAGCTGAAAAGGCAGGTCATTGGGTCTGTTTACGAAAGGACTGACCCCTGCCCTCACCAGAAGTCTGAGCAGGTGAACTCCCTGTTCTAGGCCTAAAAGAACCTTGAGCTCTGCCCCTACCACGTCTAGACCTACCCCTAGACTGGGAGTCATAAGCAGGATATGTCCACCCCTTAGCAGGCCAATTTCTACTAAACTTCGGTGGCTGCACCTGCAAAAAATCTTTAACAGTTTGCATAGACTTAGCTTTGTCCTCCATTTTCTTTAAAACTGCTTCCACAGGCGAACCAAACAACACATCAGACTGTAAAGGAGCATCCAAAATCCTTGTCTTAACATGCTCAGCTAAATTCTGATCCCTCAACCAGGCATGCCTGCGAAGAACAGAACTAGTAGCAGCCACCCTCGAAGAGGCCTGTACAGCATCAAAACCACATTGCAAAGAATGCTTACCTACTTGTTCAGACACATGAACTAAATCCAGCAACTCTTTACACTCAATACCTTCCGCTAAAGCATCCACCTTAGATTTCAATTGTGAAAGGAGATAATTTTGATATTTTAGCATGTGAAACTGACAATTCAACGCTCTCATGGCTAGAGTGGAAGAAGTATACACTTTCTTTCCCCACCTATCCAAAGCCCTTGCCTCTATCAGTGGGAACAGGATTTTTAACCACAGAGGCCTTAACACCTTTAGGCCCCTGAGAAACAGTTTCTGGATCCACCCTAGGACTCTTAAACAAATACTTATGAGCTTGGAGCACCCTATAGTACCTATCAGGTTTAACAGGAGCAGGAGGCAAAGAGTCAGGGTTCAGGGAAGCCTCTGCAAAAACATCTTCCACCACATTCAACACAGGAGGTATAGCTAAGGGCCTATGTTGGGGTAAAAATAAGAATTCCCTAAGCCTTTTCCTGGAATCAGAGTAATCTTGGCCTTCCCATTTAAAGTGTTCTCTCATGGAATGCAGAGTCTCTGAAAATGAGAAATCCTCAGGAGGAGAAGCTGTAGGAGTGGAATCATCCACATCAGAATCAGAATAAGGTGGAAACTCCTGCAAATCTTCCGCAGAAGACTCTGAAGCCTCTGAATACTGTTCCAAACACTCAAACTCAGGTTCCACCCTAGGCCTCTTATCAGGAGGGGGCACAGAACCTCTAATCATAGTAATCAAATCTTCTGCCATTTTAAGCATATGTTTCTTAGGCACAGAACCTGAAGTGCTAGGAGAAGCCCCCACTGAAGCTAAACTTGGCCTACCTCTCAAAGAAGTTTTGGCAACAGAAGGAGAGGCTCTAACTACCTTGGGAAGAGAGGGAAGAACAGTTACCTGAGAAGCCCCCTCAGCCTGGCCTACCTCCTGAGAAGGCACATCCTGTAACAGTAAAGTCTCTGCCTGAGACTCCAAAGAAACTCCTGGCAATACCTCTGGCTCCACTGAGTCTTCTAAAGAACCGACGTCCGGGACTGCTGGTTCATCAACCCTAGGCTTCGCTGTTTTGTCCTTGCGCTTCTTGGACGAAGCGGGCGTCGGAGCATCCGACGGCATTTTATAATTGCAACGCTTCCCAAACACTAACCTGGCACAGTCTAACCTCCTCTTAATAGTGCGTTTGTTAAACCTAGCACAAGAGCGGCATCCAACAACGTCGTGCTCAGGCCCTAAACAAGGTATACACAAGGTATGGTAATCCCTATGAGGTATCTGTTTCCCACAAGAAATACAGTTATTCACTTTTTCTGACATCCGGTTAAATACTGAGGCAAGAAAAACCAAAATGTTCCCCAACGGGGTACTTAGCCAACTCTGATTCGGTCTGAAACTCCGGTTTCGGAAATATTTCAGAACGCCAACCTGCACTCGCAAAACTGCTTCTGCATCGGACCATGCGGCAAAAAAGACTGAGGATATGACGTTGGTCATGCGCATTAGTACCCTGACGTACTGACGTCAGTCTAATGCGCCCTGACCGACGTCAGCCATATACTCTGGTATTCGGGCCGACTGGACAGCGGACTACCCAATAGTAAGGACTGCAGCAATGTGGAACGAAGAACATCCTGTGTTCAGGTGCGTTGGAATGATCTGGAAAGAACACCGGAAGTTCTATGGATTGATTTAAGGTGGCATGGGAACAGACATTGGGGACAAAGGAAGGATTAGTACGAAGGGACACCCTGTCTTTGTGAAAAATCAGGTAAGGGGCCTTAGAAGACAACACTTGTAACTGACACCAGTCTGGCTGAAGTGATAGCCACCAGAAACAGTCTTCCAAGACAGGAATTTCAAAGGGGAAGAATGAGAATGCTTGAAGGGCGGAGAAGCTAATTTGGATAACAAATTTAAATCCCATGAGGCAACAGGTTCTTAAAAGGGGGTCTCGACAAAGTGGCACCTTTAAGGAAATTTTTTTCACAGCCTATGTGACATCAGATTAGAATCTTGAAAGCCTAGACGAAAATTTGAAATCGCTGCCAACTGAACCCTGATAGTGGCAGCCGCAGATCCCTGGCAAAAAAAGGAATTCCAGAACCACTGGAATGGAGGCAGGGTAAGGGTCAGCATTCATTTTCTCCGCCCAGATAGAGAATCTTCTCCATTTACTGGAATATAGTTTTCTAGTGGAAGGTTTCTGAGAAGCAAGGATGAGTCATGGAGGGTGAGAAGTCGTGAAGCCTGACTAAGGATGGAACTGGAGCAGCCACGCTGTCAAATTGAGGGTGTGTAAGGAGGGGTGAAGCAAACCAGACATGCGAGTCAACAGGTCTGGAACTGGGTCCAGAATCAAAAAAGATAGTCTAGGAGAAAAAGGCTCGAGGAAGGGGAACCAAACCTGACGAGGCCAGTAAGGAGAATGAGGATCAGTTTGCTTCCCAGCCGTTGAGCTTTCTGAATAACCTTGAGAATGAGAGGAAAAGCACAAAGGAGACCCGGGGCCAATCGTGAACGAGTGCATCTCTCGGTGACTCCCCAGGAGGGGGGGGGGATGAGGGAAAAGTAGCTGCTGCATTCGGCATTGCTTGGGCTGGCAAGGAGATCCCCAGCAAGGCTGCCCCCCATCTGCGGAAATCTGTTCCGCTATTTCCTGTTTCAGAGACCACTCGTGAGGTATCGGGACTGCCCAGCTGAGCTAGTCAGCCATCACGTTGGTTGTCCCTGGAATGTGCGTTGCCACCAGAAAACGATGGGAAGATCTCTACCATTTCCAAACTCGCATGACCTCTTGACAGAGTGGGCAAGTTCTGGTTCCGCCCTGTTTGTTTATATACTATACTACAGACATGTCTGACTGTACTGCAATAGTCCCCAGAGGCAGAAGGTCGTGGAGTGCTTGCAACACTAGGAGCACCGCCCTCATCGCTAGAATGTTGATATGCAGGTGAGCCTTGTGATCTTGCCATGCTCCTTGGACAGTCCTACCTAGATAATGCCCCCCCCCTACCCTGTGAGGCATCCGTGGTCACAGTGGCAACGGGTTGGTGAGGAACAAATGAAGTGCCCGTGGTTAACTGATTGGGTAGTGTCCACCAAAGGAAGTCCTTCTTGCAAGATTGTCAGCAGAATGTGATGAGATTATGGTAGGTGCTGAAAGGACCATTGGGACGACAGGAGCCACTGAAGAATTCTCATGTGTAGCCTGGCTAGTGGCATTAATAATATGGTGGAAGCCATGGTCCCTAGAAGCTGCAGAATGGTCTTGGCTTTGACCTTTCATAAGGGGAAAAAGATGTTGAATTTGAAGAACCAGATTGCCCTTTCTACAGGAAGACGAGCCAACATGTCTATTGTGCCCATCTCTGCACCTATAAAAATCACAGATTGAGGGCAATAAGGCAGATGTTTCCCAATTTATAGAAATTCCCAGCTGGGCACAAAGCTAAATGGTAGGGTCCCTAGTCTGAAGTAGATGCCTGGTGGGGGCAGTCAAGAGACAGTCGTCCAGATAAAGAAACCCGTGGAATCCTCGATGTCTCAAGTGAGCTGTCACTACCACCATACACTTGGTGAACACCTTGGGGGCAGTGGTGAGACCAAAGGGCAGAGCATGAAACTGGTAATTGGCTCCCAGACGGAAACACAGAGGACTCCTTGAAACACTCTCCATTTTTATGTGGTAGTAGGCGTCTTGGAGATAAACTGAGCACATCCAGCTGTCCGTCAC
>NC_056727.1:120308114-120325614 GCF_019279795.1 Protopterus annectens
CACTTGTAATAGGTGACTCTTGTCAGACACACTGACGTCCCGCTCACCAGGCTGAATAATGAGAAGGTCACGGTGAGCAGCCTGTCTGGTGCTAGGATCCGCCACATAATGCAAGCACTCAGGTCACTCCAAAGCAAATACAAATATGACTCAGTCATTGTACATGCTGGTGTGAATGACCTGAGACGTACCTCCCTGGACTACATGGAGAGACAGAGAAGCTCTCTGATCATGTAGCCCAGGCTGATTATGACCCTGACCTTGAGCAGCATCTTACCCTCACCTAGAATGATGCCACTGTACAAAGACAAAATGATAGATTTTAACAATTGGCTAAAATTTTGGTGTCATTCAAAGGGGATCCAGTGTCTGTCAGCCTGGGATGACATGCTCGACAAGCCACGTTGCTTCGCTAGGGACAGCTTGCACCTGTCACCACCAGGCTTTCGGATATTGGCAAAGGCTCTTGCCACCCCCGTAGTGCCTTTTTTAGGCAAGGCTCAAAAGTCAAACCCACCCCCATAGACAGCACAAGGAACAAGAAACTAAGGGTAATGCTGCTAAACGCCAGAAGTCTTAACCTCAAGATGCACGCACTCTAAGCTCTCCTCAGTATGGAGAACATAGATATCTGTGCAGCGACAGAAACCTGGTTCAAGGCTCCAGAGAGCACCCCAGCACTACCAGGCTATACCTCATATCATGCTTTTCGGCCCCAAAACCCGGACCGAACCACAAAAGGAGGGTGAGTTTCCATATTTATAAAGGATATCCATACCTTCAGGTTAGTGGCATTGCACGAAGTATCGGAGACCATCCATGTGCAACTAACAGTGGGGCAAGACTGCTTTTCAGTTTACAGCATCCTACAGACCACCCTCTCAGTCAGGAATCCCACTCTGCTTTCCTGAAAACATTGGAGAACATGAAGATCTCTCTGAACACCATTATATTGGGCAACTTCAACTACCCAAACATTGACTGGGAGCACTACTCAAGCCCCAGCACCTTAGCCCAAAGGTTCCTGGAAATTATAAACTCAAATGCTATGGAACAACAAGTCACCACTCCCACAAGAGGGGACAACATACTAGACCTGATCATTACCAACATGGGGACTCTATGCTCCACACCAGAAGTATATCCCTCATTGGTAAGATCAGACCATAAATTAATTTCACTGGATATCCACATCCCGACCCCACCCCCAGCCCAGAAAACCACAGTGAAAAACTTCACTTCTCAAAACCGAAGTGGAATCCTTCAAGGCCCCAGGGCCAGTGGAAACTACGGCCCAAACTGCAGAATCCTATATAAATGCATTCTACGGACATCTCCAGGAATGCATGGATCATGCTATCCCAAACAAAACCAAGACCCAATCATCCAAAGGCAGGCGTCCAGTCTGGTGGACCCCTGCCATAAATAAACTGTACAACAGAAGGAGGAAGCTACTACATGATAGAGCAAAATCCCTAATAGGGAAGGCATCTCTGATCAGTACTAGCAAAAAATTACAATCCCTCAAAATCCTCCAAGGTCAGCTTAGAGAGAAAAATTGCACAGGACACCAAAGACGATCATAAGGCTTTTTTCAGTTGTTAGAAACCTGGGATGCAACTCCCAGACTTGTTCTGAGTTGATTCTAAACGACAAAAAATACAATGAACCCACAGACATCGCCAATATCCTGGCAGACAGGTTCAGTGCATACTTCTCCACCCCCTTCCCTCCAAAAGAGCAAGTATATATCCCGGCAGAGGGCTACCTCCCAAACATCTCTGATGCTCAGGTGAAGGTTGCCCTCTCCAAAGCAAAAAACACTGCTTCCATGGGACCAGATGGCGTCCCAGGCTGCGTCCTACATGAACTCCAAGAGGAACTAATCTCTCAAATAAAACAGCTATACAATCTCAGCCTCACTACAGGATATGTGCCCACAGAATGGTGTACAGCAACAGTGGTCCAACTCCACAAAGGTGGAGCGTCTACAGACCCTGGAAACTATAAGCCTGACTAGCTTAGTCTGCAAGGCTATGGACAGGATCATCATGGAGCTCATAAACAAAGACATTGTGGACCTACAGACACTAGATCCTACCCAGTTCGGCTTTGTCAAGGGCAGATCCTGCCTTTTGAACCTGGTTGACTTATTCGAAACAGTCACCAAAGCCATAGATGAAGGGAAGGTAGTCCACAGAGCCTATCTGGACCTTGCAAAGGCATTTGACACAATACCCCACTCTGGCATCATAGATAAGCTATCCAGCTTAAATATAAACCCCTATGTCACAAGATGGGTCGCAAACTGGCTCAAAGACAGAACCCACAGAGTGAGTTGCTGGAGCCATGTCAGACTCAAAACCGGTCACAAGTGGCGTCCCACAGGGTTCTGTCCTGGGACCACTCGTGTTCGGTATATACTTTTCCGAGGTACAGGCAAATGTGGGGGGACTATGGCTCACCAAGTTCGCAGACTACTGCAAACTGGGCGCCATAATCAACTCTCCAGCTGACACACACATCCTTCAAAAAGGTCTCTGAGACAGATAACTGGTGCCAGCGCCATGGTTTAAAGCTAAATGCCAAAAAATGTATAGTCATACCCTTTGGCAAATGTGCCCACAGATTACCACATAGGCGGAAACCCATTAAGTACAGAGAAAGTCATTAGGGACCTGGGGACCCAAGTTGATAGCAATCGCTCCTTTGAAAACCACATTGCCAAAGTGGTTAGAAAGACCTTCCACATAGCCGACCTTCCACATAGCCCACCTAATCACGAAGGGTTTCACATTTAGATCAAGAGAGGTAATCGTGCCCCTTTATTCATCCCTCATCAGGCCCATCATAGAATACAATGCTCCTTTTGGGATGTACCTTACCCGACACCTGCAGCAATTAGAAAGACCCCAAAAGTATCTCACCAAGAGGATCAAGGGTCTCAAACAGATGCCATATGCTAACGAACATCCACGGGAACCTTGCTCCAGAAGCCAAAAAGTAAAAGCGTCCACACCAGAGCGTATAAACCTTAACGCAATTTATTATTATTTGACAAGCGTTTTCACCACAACCTTGTTGTAGCTTCATCAGAGACATTATTCAAACGAAAAAAACAGTAAAAATAGTCAAATACAGAAAGTGACAGATCTACATCAGCAGTTGAATCCTTAAGATATTACAGGAAACTATCCTCACATTTATCTTTTCGGTCTAAATACATATATTGTTTAAGCAGAAATATTTATGATCCATTGATGTTACTCAAAAAACCTTACTCAAGTATACGACCAAAAGGATGTAAAAAAGCACACAAAAGATGTTAACTACTTGACATATATTTAAAACCGTGTTTAAAATAAAATTCAAACAATTATTAAAATGTTTGAAATATTTAAATTTTATAAAACTACTAAACAGGACACAACCAGCCTATTCTAAAAATCCATAAAATGGTAATAGTCATTGCCTAGTGCTAGGCACTAGCAAGGGACAAACCCAAAAAGTGGTACATATATACATCCACCTAAAGACTACTTAATCCTACAACTAACACTGAATGAATGTGTATAATAAAGTGCAGCTGCCTATCAACTAACCAGTACTACACTTTATGAAGACAGTAATTATTTATAATTGGACTTCAACACGAATCCAGTACAACACGAATCCAGTACAAGTATATCAACTTCTATCTCAAATAACTCCTCAACTTCAAAACTGAAGAAATATTGCAATTTTCATTA
Source organism: Protopterus annectens (assembly GCF_019279795.1). Taxonomy (NCBI): domain Eukaryota; kingdom Metazoa; phylum Chordata; order Ceratodontiformes; family Protopteridae; genus Protopterus; species Protopterus annectens. The sequence goes on from NC_056727.1 coordinate 120,311,864, forward strand.
AGGCCTGGGTACCTAAAGGCGTCTAGCCTCAGTTGCCATTCTAATTCACGGTTCTCAAGAATCAACGAAAACGGTCCCCCCCCGGGTTTTTATAGGGACTTTGTCTATAGCCATAAAGTGGAAGCTGTGCCCTGGGTTAAGGTCAATATGTTTAGCCAGCGCATTTTCGTTCTTTTTATTTTTAATTGCATACATGTGTTCGTATACACGATCACGGACTCTACGGTCCGTCTTGCCGATGTAAAAAGCAGTGCAACAATCGCACAAGGCAACATAAATAATTGACCTACTTTCACAGTTTAAAGGGAAATGAATAAAATATTTCTTTTCCCCAATAACAAAGGTTTCACCTACTTAAACCTTATTACACCAATTGCAAATCCACAAGGGTACATACCTTTCTGTTTATTAAATGTATGGCAAGTCAGATCTCTTTGCAGCAGTTCTTTGTGATTACTACCCCTTTTATAAACGAAAAGGGGAAACCGGCCCAGTTTCTCCGCTAAAAATGAATTACTGGCTATGAAGTGCCAATTTTTACGTATTATAGACATAATAGCTTTGGAATTTCTACTAAAAGTTGTAACAAAACTCAGTGAAAAGTCGCATTCTTCTCCTGGGGTGGGTAAACTGATAGTTATATCCAAACCCACATCCGGTGCGAGTGTCCCCTCAAAGCTGGGGGGGGTGGTGGGAAAAAGACTGTAATTGATCCAATAAAGGTTTATAGAACCAGTTAACCCTTTTGGAATCTACTTCTTGAATAAGTTCATTCAAAAGCGGACTAGGGTAACCACGGTTGGTAAACATTTCTTTCAAAAAGTCACACTCAGTCCGAAAGTCAGAAATTGTACTGCACATTCTCCCTGCCCTCACCAACTGGCCCTTTACTATAGACAGTTTTTGTTGGTACGGATGGAAGCTGGAAAAGTGGAGGAAAGAATTGCAGTACGTTGGTTTCCTGTAAACAGTAGAGATGAAAACTTTGTTGTTTACATCTTCCACCAACTTCACATCCAAATAATCTATCTCAAATAGAGAGAAATTGGATGTGAATTTCAGAAATTCTGTTGTTACATTCAAGGAATTAACAAAAGAATCTGCTTCTGACCTGTTCCTTTTAAACATAATAAACATGTAGTCAAGGAATCTGGTATAGTATTTGACAAAACACATCAGTTCAGGTTCTTTGTATAAAAATTTTTTTTCCCAGAACCCCATGAAAAAATTAGCAACACTCGCCCCACAGGGAGAGCCCATATGCTGGTTATGTGTCCTATTTAGTAGTTTATAAAATTTTAATATTTCAAACATATTTTAATAATTGTTTGAATTTTAATTTTAAACACCGTTTTAAATATATGTCAAGTAGTTAACATCTTGTGCGCTTTTTTACATCCTTTTGGTCGTATACTTGAGTAAGGTTTTTTGAGTAACATCAATGGATCAAATATTTCTGCTTAAACAATATATGTATTTAGACCGAAAGGATAAATGTGAGGATAGTTTCTTGTAATATCCTGTGTTAAGGATTCAACTGCTGATGTATATGTCACTTCCTGTATTTGACTTTTTACTGTTTTTTTCGTTTGAATAATGTCTCTGATGAAGCTACAACAAGGTTGTGGCGAAAACGCTTGTCAAATAATAATAAATTGCGTTAAGGTTTATACGCTCTGGTGTGGACGCTTTTACTTTTTGGCTTCTGGAGCAAGGTTCCTGTGGATGTTAGTTTGCTTGTGGTTTTTCTTGTTTATCTACTTTAGATGCCATATGCTGCTCTGTTGAAAAAACTCCAGCTCTACTCAGTTGCATACCGCTTACTTCGAGGCGATCTATGCCTGACATACAAAGCTATGTCAAATCCAGAATTAATGGACATGCTCCACCTCAGTAAATCTAAATCCCTTAGAGCCACACGCTCGAGGGACTTGAACCTCAGCACAGAAATAAATAGAACTTGCTGGAGGGACAGGTTCATAACCCAGAGGCTCCCTTCGCTCTGGAATAGAATTCCAGTTCATGTGAGGCAGAGCACCTCACTGAATCTCTTCAAGAAGAATCTCGATAGGTGGATGGGGGATCGTAGGTTTGTCCCAGGGATTACTCCAGTGTCACTATTAGACAGAGGCACAGTAAACTAAACCTTAAAAAGGGCACAGTATACTCAAATCAAGGGGTGGTGTAAGCCATACAGATGAACACTATCTATATCTCTATATCTATATCTCTATATCTATATATATATATATCTATATATATATATCTATATATATATATATCTATATATACATATATATCTATATACATATATATCTATATACATATATATCTATATACATATATATATATATATATATATATATATATATATATATATATATATATATATACATATACATATATACATACACACACACATATACATACACACACACATATACATACACATATATACATATACACACACGTATATATATATTTTTATATACACACACATATACACACATACATATACACAAATATACACACATATGTATATATACATGCATACACTTATATACACACACACATATATAATATAACCGTTGAACTTCAGAAGCAGATGGAATAGAAATAAAACAAACTAACTTCTATAAAGTAAAATAAAAACATATGGAAATAAAAACAAACCCATAAAATTGTAATATTAAGCTTTCTTTCCCTTTACTGTACTGGGACTTCTTCGGAATGACAGTTAAATGCTTAAAGACTTTAAATTTGAACACAAATCAAGAACTAAATTAACAAATGTAGAACATCCAATGAAATACAGTAAATAGAATTTTCAGAAAGACACTCCCAGTAAAAGACACTTCCAGTAATGCAAAATATGTACATGGCAAAATGTTAATAAAATTATGAGGTAGTCTGAGTAAGCATTTCAGGTTGGTAGTTTCGTTAAGACCTGGGTGATTCTCAGCATCTAGTAGCATTTGCCATCTTAGTTCTTTGACTTGCAGTTAATTGCCAGTGTCTCCTAAGAAGATTTTCAATTTGTCCAGAATAACAAAGAAAATTTGGCGAAATTAGTGCATTTAAGGCGGTGTTTACCCAAGTCATTGGAAAAGTCCGTTTCTAATGGCTGCACAATGTTCTTTAATCCTATCTGCCAATCTTCTTATAGTTTTTCCAATATAGAAAACAATGACGTGTCACAGCGGCATATACAACCATGCAGGTGTTACAATCATAACCCTGCTTAAAGGTAATGTGAAAATTGCAGTGTTCAAAAATATATGGATCACATTCTAAAATATATTTACAGCAGACACATTTACCACAAGCAGTCATGCCAATGTAATCTTTGTAAATCTCATTTTCATCCAGGTAAAATGGTTGAAAGATTTGGTTCTTTAAGCGAAGTTAGGAGTTAAGCCCAGTATTTCTCTTAAATGGTGGTCACTTAATTTTCCAATTCTCAATAATGTCTCCAATAGAATTTAAGTCTTCTGCAGATTGGTAAAGAAAAATTAAGTGTTTTTTCTTCTGTTTGAGAGTCTGACCTAACAGACTGGTTGAAAAAGGCAGAATCTATACTAAATTTTAGAATGTGTTTGTATTTGGTACTGCGTGTATTTTTAATTTCATCTCTTAAGTACAATATTAAATCTAAAGGGTAATGTTTCTGTACAAAACCAGTGAGAAAGTCACATTCATTGTCAGTGTTGTCAATAATCAGTCTAGACAATCTAATGAATTGTCCTTTTATAATATTCTTTCACAAATTTTGGATGAGAACTATGGTAATAAAGAGAATTATTGCGAAATGTTTCCTTTCTATGAATATTGCAGGACAATTCACAAGTGTTACTGTTGAAAGTGATGGAAACATCTAAAAAGGAAACACTTGATCCTGCAATAACCGTCTAAAAAACAACCTGCGGTGGTGGTGCTACGGTAGCATTGTCGCCTCACAGTAAGACGCTGCCCGGTTCGATTCTCAGCTACAGCGTCTTCTGCGTGGAGACATGCGTGAATGGGCGTACCTTCGTTGAAGGCTGTGCATCAGGTCTGGCAAGCCGGTAGGTAAAAATCAACTGCCAATCATTAGCGGACCGGAGTTCTGCTGTGGCGACCCCTAACCGGGAAAAGCCAAAAGACAAAAAAAAAAAACAAAGTCTAAAAAACCAATACTGTGTGACAAGGACTCTATAAAAGATTGAGAGACTCTGAGCCATTCCAAACGAAAAAAATATCAATAAATCTATGATAACATTGTACTAGTTCAAAACCAGGTAAATGGACTAAATTGTCGACTTCCCATTCACCAAGAACAAGGTTAGCAAAAGCTGGGGCCATCTTTGACCCCATAGCTATACCTCTGACTTGTCTGTAAATCTTTTGATTAAAATAAAAGAAATTGTGGAGACAATAGCTATAAGTTGTAGCATTTCAATTTTGTTTTTAAAATTTAGCATACTTATACAAAAAATGTTTAATATAATTTAAACCTTCAGTGGGAAGTATGTTAGTATAAAGGGCAACATTTAGTGCAACTGGCATGCAATTCTTGTTGTCGAAAGTATTGTTAGAAAGAACATTCAAAAAGTCCCAAGAATCTTTGGTATAAAATGGGGTGGCCTGAGCTATAGGATTTAAAATGTAATCAATATACTCAGATATTTTCTCAGTTTTTGTTCTTTTGTTAGATATAAATCACTCTAAAAGGTGGATTCATGGTGGACTTGTGTATCTTAGGAATACACAACAGTTTGCCTAGACTGGGATTTGGTGTATTCATGAAAATAAACTCTTCTTTAGTGATGTTTAAATTCTTAAGTAAAGAGGTTAAGGTATCGTCTATTCTATTAAAAGCTGAATTAACAAAATCTAATGAAACTTGTTCATAAAAAAACATTGTCCTTAAGTCTTCCAATTTTGTTGATGTATATGTTTTGATTCATTAATACTAGACCAGTGCCTTTGTCCGCTTTCATAATTCTCAAATTTCTATCATTAACTAGGTCAAAAAGAGCCATTTTCTCTCTGATTAAGGTTAAACCATTTGTTGTTAGATGATTCATTTGACACAAGTCTAACATTGTTTTCACATACTCTTAAAAAGGACAACAATGTACTATTTAAATGTGGATTAAATAAACATTTCTTAAAACAGAGGAATCAACACCTAATCTTTTGGAAGTTAAATCATACCCAGTAGAACTAGCAAGCTGAGAAGATCTAATGTTGTCTACAGTACTGTGTAGAGTCATTAGAAATGAAATTATCAGATAGATTAAAATTCTCGTCTTTGTCATTGTCACATAAAACTAAGATTTAATTTTCTAACAAACAATCTTAAATCTAACAAAACATCAGTTAAGTTAGCTCTTTGTGAAGGTATGAAAGAATGACCTTTGCCAAGAACTCTAATATGGTCATCAGACAGAGTTTTGTCTGATAAATTAAACAAAACAAAGCCAGGAATCTGTAACACCAAAAGTATTCATCTGAGACTGCTTCTAGTCTTCATGCATCTTGGAATAATGTTTGGAATTACATTTCCTTTTCCCCTGCCCCTTCCGCTCCCTTTCCCTCCTTGGGGTATTACTGTATTGGTTGAAATGCTGTCTTGGTTCTGGATTAGTGGATTTGGAATTGATGGGGATAAAAAAGCTGGATCTGTCGTAGGTATGGTTAAAAATGGTTGAACTAGGGACAGGTTAGGTAAAGGGTCAATAGAAACTAGGTTACTTTACTTATAATAGGGGATTCACTAGTAGGATTAGTCAATGGAATTTCAATATCTGAAAGCTTATTAACTAGTGTGTGATTCTGGTTGTTAATGTTGGAATGGTCATGTGAAGTTAATGGAGGGAAACAGTTATCATAAGACGTGGTACTGTGAAACTGTACTGTGTTAAAGATGGGTGAATCATTTGTAAAGTGATGAGATGAATGATTAGCATAGGACACATTGCTATTGTATATATTGTGCATTGCTTTTGTCAACACCACACGTTTTATTTACAACCAAGTCATATAATATTCATCCAAACAGCACAATATAGACTTTAATGCCATGTAATTCTACTTTTCCTTTTAAACAGGACATTTCTTTCACCACAAAAGGTGTTTTAAATCCTTACCTTCCAATAAATCAGTTTTTAGCACTGCAGAGTTCTATAGCATTTCCCTACATATATGCAAGCAAGGATTTGCTTCAATTGCGACACTAGATGGCACTGCAGTTCACGATTCCTTTACTTTACAGTCAACCAAGTCCAGCAATGTTATAAACTCTTCCAACGTGCCTGCATTACACAAGTCATTTCCAATATACGAATTGACGATACAAGCAATGAAAAGCAATGAAAATAAATGCTTTGTTTCCCCCAACTGATGTTAATAGCTTTAATCACTCTATGAACCTAGGAAACGTTTGTGTTCAAACATGTTTTCTAACTGCAATCCATCACTTTTAACTACTCCTAGTGAAGCTAACATAACCATAGACAAAAATATAGCTTTTTTGAAGGATTCAGTCCTTAACCATACAAACAACCAGGAAAGTGTCTTCGCATATTCTAACATGTTGACAAGCAACAATACCATCACTTTTTCTAATAATTCTTTTTGTACTTCTACCAGCTCCATTACCAACACTAATAATAAAACTGTTTTCTGTGCTGTAAATAAAGTTGTCCTACAACTAATTTAAATCATCTGCTGTTGGAATTAACTTTTTCAGCAAATGACTTTTTACTTAGCAATAATACTACTGTTATTCCTAATGATTTTTCTTCTAAGGTTTTCAACTCTGAACAGAATTTAATTGTAAATACAGTGCTATTAATTGTTAATAGTTCTAATAACTGCCTTCCTGTCAGCACAATGCCTTATAGACAAGCACAAACTTCAACGGTTTCTGCAACTCCTAGTTTAGTTACAGTTGTTCCTAATTTAACCAGCATTGCTTCCAATTCAGCTTTTTTAGAAAGTACAGTTTTGTACCTACCATAAATGTAGATGTCCGATAGGTATGCATCTGCAGTCATCACATATGGGTTGTCCTGCCTCAGGCAGCCCTTCGGTCGGCCGGATTCCAAAGTCTGGGTCCGGCATCGGCTGATGTCGCACTTTCCCCGACGTCAGAACGCCTGGGGTATAAAAGCATCAGCAGACGCCATCTTCCTCAGTTTTTTCTTGCCCCAGATGCCAGGTGCCCTCTAAGGAAGGCTAAATTTGGAGAGATGCCATTTAAAAATCCAAACATGCACAATAATATAAAAACATGCACAATAATATAAAAACAAATACACCATAATAGATCACCCCAGCTAGCTATAAGAGGGGTAAGTACCCAAGAAATACCACAGAGGGGAAGGAGGGAGGGTAAACCTGACTGCATATGCATACCTATCGGACATCTACATTTATGGTAGGTACAAAACTGTACTATGTCCTTCAAGGATGCATCTGCAGTCATCACATATGGGTAGAATATACCATAGCCAATCTGGGGGTGGAGGAACTATGTAAAGGATGGTGTAGCTAAAATGCCCTGCAGGACTGCCGTAGCAAAGCCTACTCTGGATCTGGAATATAAAGGTAAATTGTAATGCTTGGCAAATGTATGCACGGAGTTCCATGTAGCAGCTTCTAAAATGTCCTTGGTAGCCACCCCTCTTAAGAAGGCTGTGGAGGTGGCTGTGGCTCTCGTGGAATGAGGTCTAATGTTAGCTGGCACAGTTTTTCCATGAAAGGAGCAACAAAAACGGATGCAATTCCCTATCCATTTTGAAATTGTCTGTTTGGAAATTGCTTTTCCTTGTGTACCAGCAGCATATGCTACCAACAGCTGGTCAGTTTTTCTGTAACCTTTAGTTCTGTCCAAGTAGTAGCGCAACTGTCTGTGTATGTCCAGGGTGTGCAGAAGTTTCTCCCCTTTGTTTTGTGGATTTGGAAAGAAGGTAGGCAAGTGAATAGCTTGATTTAATGGAACCCTGGATACCACCTTTAGCATAAATGTAGGATTGGTTCTCAATGAAACTCTGTCCTGATGAAAAATAAGAAATGGCTGTACTGCCATAAGGGCCTGTAACTCAGATACTCTCCTTGCTGAGGTTATGGCCAGAAGGAAAGCAGTCTTCCAAGACAGGAACAGTAGTTCTGCAGATGCTGCTGGTTCAAAGGGAGGCAGTGTTAGTTTTTCCAACACGAAGTTAAGATCCCAAGTAGGTAGAGGTGGTTTCCTTGGAGGATTGATGTTTTTGATTCCTCTTAGAAACTGTCTTAGGAGAGGATGAGAGAAGACAGGTGGATCAGTATTGTACTCTGCTGAAATTGCTGAAGCATAATGGAAGAGTAAGACAGACCATTGTGGAACATTTCTGCCAAGTATTCCAGGATATGTGCCATGTTCATCACTGTCGCATCTAGGCCCTTTGTGGTGTTCCAAATGTGAAATCTTTTCCATTTTGCTGAATATGCCTTTCTTGTGGAAGGCCGGCGAGCTTCCATAATATCTTTCACTCTCTGGGATAGCTTGTCCTGAGGAGGAGTCAAGGTATTGTGCTAAGTCAGTCGAAGTGGCCAGAGGAAGAGGCCATGGTTTCGTGCGGGACAGGCTCTTTAACAGTGGGTACCAGTGTTGTCTTGCCCAGTCCGGAGCTATCAGAATCACTTTTGGCTGCTCTGTCCTGATCTTCAGTAAAACCTTGGTCATTAATGGGAGAGGCGGAAATGCATACACTGTTAGAGTTCTCCGGCTGAAAGAGAGGGCGTCCACTTTCCATGCTTGTGGGTGGTATGTCCTTGAGCAGAATTTCTTCAGTTGATGATTGTGGGGGGGAGGCAAAAAGATCAAAGTGCATCCTCCCCACATGATTGTGTTATCTGTAGAAAGATGTCTGGATGCAGCATCCATTCGTGTGCATCCATGATATTTCTGCTTAAGCTGTCCGCCAGTATATTGTCTTTCCCTGGCACAAACTGGGATTGTAGCTGTATATTGAGTTTCGAGGAAAGTTCCCATAGATTCATAGCCAGCCTGCAAAGAGGATAGGAATGGGTGCCTCCTTGCTTGTTTATGTACCACATAACCGTGGTATCTGTCCTTATTAGCAGATGGCCGTGATGCAGAAAGGGTTTGAAGGCTTCGACTGCATGTATCACTGCCAGCATTTCCTTTTGGTTTATGTGCATGCATAGCTCTTTTTGTGACCATAGACCTTGAATGCATCTGCCCTCCACGTGCGCTCCCCATCCGTGGTCTGAAGCGTCTGTTGTAATGGTTTGGCTGGCTATTGGTTTGCTGAAAGGCAGACCCCTGTTTGACTGGCTTGCTTGAGCCCACCACAGAAATTCCTTTTGAAGGCATGGAATGAGTGGTATCAACGTTTCCAGGCTGTGACTGTGTTGAGTCCATAAACTCCTTAGGTGCCATTGTAGTTTCCTCATATGTAGTCTTGCTTGCGGAATCAGAAGGATGCAAGAAGCCATGTAACCCAGGGCCTGCAGGATTTTCCTTGCAGTCAGCTGGGTTTGTCTTGTCAGATTTTTGAAGTAATCTGGTAGTTGATTTTGTTTTTCTTCTGTGAGGAAGGCCATTTGGGTGGTTGCATCTAGATCTGCACCCAGAAAGGTTATTCTTTGGGATGGAACAAGTCTTGATTTGTGAAAGTTGACTGTGGATGGCATAATTTAAGTGTTTTACCAAAGTTTGTTGGCTGTCCACTTGTATAAGGCAGTCGTCCAGATATGGGTATATTTGAATCCCCTGAAGTCTGCAGTGTGCAATTACTGATGCCAGGCATTTAGTGAATACTCTGGGCGCAGTAGATAAGCCAAAGGGCAATGCTGAGAATTGATAATGCTCTGACCCTGCAAGAAATCTAAGGTGTCATCTGCAACTTTGATAGGGACATGCAGGTATGCCTCCTTGAGGTCTAGTTACCAGCCAAGACCTCTTGCCCAGCATGGGAAGGAGCTGCTGTAGAGTCAGCATTTTGAACTTTGGCACAATGAGATAAGTATTCAGTGCGGACAAGTCGAGAATAGGCCTCCATTGTTTCTTTTCTTGGAACAAGGAATAGTCTGGAATAAAATCCTTGGCCTTGTTCTGAGAGAGGAACCTTTTCTATAGCTTTGATTTGCATTAAGCTGGAAATTTGTTTCAAAGCCTCTGCCCTTTGATTCGGTGGCAGGTCTGGCATGCCCTTTGTTTGGTAATGTGTGGAAATGAAACCTGTATCCTTTTGTCTATTATTTGAAGTGTCCATTTGTCCCTTGTAATACTGTGCCAATTTTCTGAGAATAAAGAAAGCTTTCCGCCCAAAGGTGCTTCCAATTGAGCCCTGGTTGGCGGTGTCAAAATAAAGTCATTGTGCCTGTCCTTGTGCAGCAGTTGAAGGTCCTGCATTACCTCTCTGGTTGGGAGGCTGCCATTGACGTCCTCTGTAGGAGCCATAGGAGCCTCTAGCTTGCCCTCTACCTCTGGCACGCCTGTTCTTGCCTCTCTGAAACCTCTGTGTCTGGAAAGGACCAATTCTTGGAAGGCCAATTCCTGCTGAATCTTGGTGGTTGTACTTGGAGAAAATCTTTGACTGTTTGTACGGATTTTGCCTTTTCTTCAAATTTCTTTAGGACCTCCTGAGCCGTGGAGCCAAATAACTTTTGCTTTTCCAGAGGAGCATCCAGCAGCTTTGCTTTAACATGGTCTGGCAGAGACTGTTCCTTCAGCCAAGCATGCCTACGTATGACTGCGCCAGTCATAGCTGACCTACATGAAGCTTCCAATGCATCATAACCACATTGCAAAAAATGGTTGCTGACCCGTTGTGAGTTATGTACCAGATCCTGAAGTGACTTGCAGTCTAGGGGGTCAGGTGAAGACAGTTTTTTATGCAATTCATCCAACAAATACTCTTGGTACTGTATCATATGAAATTGACAATTTAAAGCCCTCACAGAAAGAGTAGCAGAAGTATACACTTTTTTACCCCATCTCTATAAAGCTCTGGACTCCCTTTCAGAGGGGAGAGGATTTTTAGCAGTGGCAGCTGCAACCCCTTTACGGCCCTGGGAAATAGTTTCTGGATCAGCAGAGTGGGCTTTGTAAAGGTAAAGATGCGAGTCCGGGACCCTGTAGTACCTATCGGGTTTGGCAGGAGCCGGAGGGAGAGAATCAGGGGTTGTGCTAGAGTCAGAGTACACATCATCAATGACATTCAAAACAGGAGTAATAGCTAAAGGTCTATGCAGAGGCAAATGTAAAAAGGTCCTTAATCTTTTCCTGGAATCAGAAAATTCCTGGCCCTGCCATTGGAAATGCTCTCTCATGGTGTGTAGCGTCTCCCCAAAGGAAAAAACTCTTCAGGAGGGGAGGCCGAGGGAATAGATTACTCTGCATCAGAATCCTTGTAGGCCGAAAAAGCCTCCTCCTGGTGGTCCGAGAGAGTAGAGCCATCAGAGGCCTCATCTGAGGAGTGGGGATCAGAGGGCTCAACCCTGGGCCTTTTGTCTGGAGGAGGTTGAGAGCCCCTGTCCAGATGAGGTTGAGAGCCCCTAATTAAGGAGATAAGATCCTCTGCTAAGCTTAGAATCTGTGAACCAGTAGAGGGTCCCTGAGGGATAACCTTGGGAGGCAAAGCTTTTGCGAGTTTAGCAGCTTTAGCCCTGGAGAATGCCTTAATGGACATGGATGCAGGAGGCCTGGCTGCACCACGTGCTGGAGTAGATTTGTCTAAAGGAATGGTGTCGGAAGGTTCCAGGACACCAGTTTCCGTTGGAAATTCAATAACGGACTCAGCCGGGGTCTCCAGGACCGAGGTAGTCGGTTGAGCGGTTTCGGTAATTGGAAGTACCAAGGACTCTGTTTCAGCCGAGACAGAGACACTCGCGGTAGGCCTGGCCGTGGTTTCAGCCGAAACCGCGGCCTGCGTGTCAGTCCTTGCCCTTCCGTTTAACTAAATGAGAAGTCAGAGTCTCCGACGGCATCTTATACGAAAAACTAGCCCCAAAAAATTCCTCTGCAAACTCCGCCCGACGTCTAAGAGTGCGTCGGTTGAAGGAAGCACAGGCTGAACAGGCCGAGACATTGTGGTCTGGGCCTAGGCAGGGTAGGCAGTAAGAGTGGAAATCCTTATGAGGTATTGGTTTCCCACAAGTTAAACAATTAACTTTATCGGACATCGGCTGAGGCAAGAAAGAAGAATCCCCAACGGGGTACTTACCTTTTTGAAGTCTTCGGTAGCTGAATTACAGGAGCTAGCCGACCGGCACTTGCGAACTGCTTCTGCTTCGGGCACCACGTGGCAAGAAAGACTGGGGAAGATGGTGTCGGCTGATGCTTTTATACCCCAGGTGCTCTGATGTCGGGGAAAGGGCGACATCAGCCGATGCCGGACCCAGACTTTGGAATCCGGCCGACCGAAGGGCTGCCTGAGGCAGAACAACCCATATGTGATGACTGCAGATGCATCCTTGAAGGAAATCATAAAATAGTACAGTCCCTTCCTTAGCTGTCCCTGGCGATTCTGCCATTCCTCCCTGTATTTCTGCTTCCACTATTAAATTAATTCATTATTATGGAAAGAATTCTGTGTATCTCAAGATGTTAATATTAATCCCTTCTTATCGCCCAACACCCCCACTCATATCCCCATCTCTAATAGGATAAGACCCAGAACATGACAATGAATGCAAACTCCTTGTTTTTAAACTAGAAAGGAAACTATTACTGTTAAACAGTATTGAATTTGACAATTTAAGAGCTTGTATTTCACGTCCAATTGTACCCAGTTGTTTAAGGATTTTTAAATTTCCTAACAGACTTACCTCCAACTCAGACCTTTACAAAATTCTTTGTAAATTATTCAACCATACAGGTTTACAAGTTTTGCACCTCTTAGTGAAAGATAATGGAGAAATTGAAGAGCCTTAAAAATGAAATAACTACCCTTAATTTTTCCATTACACAACATCCACAACTTATTTTATTCAAAACATTTATATGATAGCATATTCCCTAAACTTACTAGACAACAACCATAACACACCACAAACAAAACTACAAAGATTTGCTTCTACACAAAAACAATTCTGCATATTCTTTAACATTCAACAAGTATAAATATAAAAACAAACAAGTCCAGAGGTAATTCTAACTTTACTTAGATTCTACAGTACCTGTTACACCCAATGCAGACCACAATAGCAGTGTCCTATGCTAATCATTAATCACTTTACAAATGATTCACCCATCATTAACACAGTACAGTTTCACAGTACCAAGTCTTATAACGGTTTCCCTCCATTAACTTCACATGACCATTCCAACATTAACAACCAGAATCACACACTAGTTAATAAGCTTTCAGATATTGAAATTCCAATGACTAATCCTACTAGTGAATCTGACTAATCCTACTAGTGAATCACCTATTATAAGTAAAGTAACCTAGTTTCTATTGACCCTTTACCTAACCTGTCCCTAGTTCAACCTTTTTTAACCATACCTACGACAGATCCAGCTTTTTTATCCCCATCAATTCCAAACCCACTAATCCAGAACCAAGACAACATTTCAACCAATACAGTAATACCCAAAGGAGTGAAAGGAAAAAGGAGAGGAAGGGGCAGGGGAAAAGGAAATGTAATTCCAAACAATATCCCAAGATACATGAAGATGAGAAGCAGTCTCAGATGAATACTTTTGGTGTTACAGATTCCTGGCTTTGCTCTGTGTTTTATCAGACAAAACTCTG
>NC_056727.1:120338114-120376082 GCF_019279795.1 Protopterus annectens
GTATATGTGTGCGTGCGCATGTGTGTGTGCATATATATATGTAAATATATGTGTGTGTGTGTATGTGTGTAGATACATACATAGATATATAAACATAGATATATATTATACATACATTTGAGTGTTTTCATTCAGTTTATTCTCTTACATCGAACTTGATCATAAATCCATTACAGCAGCATATCAAGTGCATTTAAATACTACAGTGCTTTGTGACGTTATTACGTCTCTCCACTTTTTCTAATCCATTTCAGGTAACATTTGATAGTTAGTATGCCATTCAGACCAGGGGGCGTGTCAGCCCTATGTTATATTTGCCATTTTAGCTCCCTCACTTCAAGTGGCGTGCTTGATTCCTCGCTGAACGTGGCCACTTTTTCTAGCACTGCAAATTTACAGATCGGGGGTTGCCTACAGTGTTTCACAAGGGCATTGGATTCAACTGTGCAGACTGCTTGGTAGTGCTCTTTTATCCGATCACTCAGTTTTCGTGTGGTCATGCCAATGTAGTAGGCTTGGCAGTGATCACACAGACGCCACATTGGTGGTATTACAGTTGTGTCTTTGGTTGAAGGAGATGACAAAGTTAATGTGGGGGGTGGTGAGGCAGCTTCCTGGGAAGATATGTTGGCAACAACAGCAGTTACCACACACAGTAGTTCCTTTGGTCTCCGAATTGTTGGGAACAGCTGTGTTGTGGCGTTCAAACAAGGTTTTGAGCGAGTTCCTTCTTTAACAGAATGCTGGCTCTTTGTCTATAATTCTGTTGAGACCAGAGTTGCTTTGTAGGATTCCCCAATAATTTTGTACTGCCTTTTTGATGGCACTGCCATCAGAGCAGATGGGGATCGGGAAACGAGGTGTGCTGCCCTCTGTCTTTGGGTTGATAGCTGAACCCATATTTAAAGATCGGGAGGTGGCAGGAATGCCTGTGTCCAGTTACCTCTTCGGCAATGGTGTGGACGATATCCGCCAAGTGTTGCTTTTCAATAAAGAGGATTGCATAGGTGAGAGGATTCAGCCGCGAAATAGTCATCACTAACTTATCTGCTGAGCCTTACCAGTTGGCCTTTCATGATTTTCTTTCACGAAGGTCGGCTGTTGGCTTAACTTTCAGATATGCAGCAACAGTGCAATGAAGCCGCTTCTGTCCTAACATAATTCTGATGAAGTTCGATGCTAAACTATTAATGGGCAAAAATGCTCAAATTTTGTTACATCTACACACCAGTTCCTTTTGGATTATCAAAGTTTCAAAATTTCGATCATATGGTCTTGGCCATATGCATTTCAAAGTTTTGAAACTTTGATAATCCGAATTTATTACTGCTTGTTAGTAGCCTGATTAAATTGCAACTTATTTTAAAGGCCAGATGTTCTACATTAGGAAAGCTTGTGATCTATACTCTTGTAGCAGGAGAGGTAGCTTACATCCTTTTAAATTGGGAATTGATGGTTGAAAGTTTATTGTGCCTGCTTATTTGAACTTTCTGAAATTGGTGCACCTTGTTTGCTGTAGCTTAGGACTAGATTTCGAACTGCTGAATCTAGCTTTGTTTGTATAACTTTAGCACTAATCCAGGCCATTTTTTTTTTTTTTTTTTTTTTTGAGAGGGTTCACCTAGTGGCAGGAGTGTGCAGTTAGAGCTAGTCTGATTTGTACGTTACTGGAACAGGGCTCAGTTTTGAGCTTTTTTTGGTTAACTGGTTTAATTTGTTTACATCAGTTTGCTCTTGTTTGATGCTGTTTATATATTAAAGTGTGTACCTGTTCCCCTGTGTTAAATCAACCTAGACAGTTTAAAATATCTTTAGCATAGTCTGGTTACAGGTTTTGCTGTATCCACATCAGTTTGTGCGATTCGTGTGTTTCTTGCTAGGTCATCTTGCGTTGACCGGGGCCTGCCTGCACTTAAGAGTAAGTGAACTGGTCTGGCATAGGGTGTTTAGCCAAGAGAAAAACACAAAAAAGCCAGCAAGATGGTTTCACCATTTAATTAAAGGCAAAGAACGGACAAACATGTCCTATGTCAAATCCTCATACTAGTTTCGGCACCAGCCTTCATCAGTGAGAAAAAATTATGCAGTAATGCACTGCCAACGTCAGTATAAATAGTGTAATTCACCAATAAGAAAGAGGACATTCTCATAAGGTTCCTCATTCACATTAAAGCAATATGGCACCCCTAATTCTGATGCCAATAACCATGCATATGTCATTGTAACTATTAACTCATGCTAGATCAGATGATCTAAAGCAGATATACAAGTAGTGATAATCAACATAATGTGCAATATAATCCAAAATATTATTGAACAATCAGATAAAACAAGGTAATCATATACATTATAAATGGTCATTGAGACCAGGAGGAAAAAGTGCTCCCAAATGTGTGATCCAGTATCTTTCTTTGTGGCTTAAAATACCCTGCCATCCTATTTGGTTTTGTCTGTTACCTATAATTTTGTCTATAATAACAAACATAAACTTGGCACTGGGATGTTTGACTGTATGTAAATATAATGCATTGGTGGTTTTGTGATTCCTAATATCACTACGGTGTTCCCCAATTCTAATACGTAGTGAACGCTGTTGGTGTTTAGCCAAGAGCTCAGGGACAAGGGTTGATTGGTCAATTCCAGTGTTTCTATTTCACTTTCATTTTTGTGGTATTTAAACCCTGCATTTGCGTTGGTTTGCGCTTGTTTGCACATCGTGCACCACACCACGGCTGCGCTGTTTAAACCCTTTGCCAGGTATCTCAGCTGCATTCTTCCCCTACCAGCATTCATGTGAAAGACAGGCCCTCACTTGCAGCTACTGTATTGATTTCACCCCTCTACTACCCCTGACTTCTCTTCAACAGATTCTGACAACCATGGACAGAGAATTTCCCATGGTTTCTCCTGCTAGTCTGGTTGATATGGGCATCCTGAGTGTAGCAACTGCCTTATGTACACAGACAACCCTGTACTACACCACTTATGAACACAATATGTGAAAGGGGCAATTATATTAAGAATTTAGCATCTTTGCTGTTTTAGTCTCAGGCCAGTACATTTGGCACGGAGAAGTTTGTCTGCACAAACACCACACCTCTAGCACCCACGCCTGTACAACACACTCTTACATATGTGGAGGTTCTCAACAAAAACATACCAAAATTAAAAAAAAAAAAAAAAAAAAAGAAGGAGAGACATCTGAAGCAGACACACACACCATAAACCCACAGCACCAAGCATCACACAGTACGCATGCCTGTGTCTCACAGCCTCTACAGCCCAGCCACAAACCCAACATACTAGTCACAGGCATCTACCATGAGTTACACAGATGTGACCCTCACCAGGCTAGACAAGGAGAAAGTCACAGTAAGTTGCTTGTCAGGTACTAGAATCCTCCATACCACACATGCACTCAAGGTCACTTAGGTACTGTTACGACTGTGTCATAGTCCATGTTGGTGTGAATGACATTAGGCATACCTCTCTCGACTATATGGAGAGAGACATCTAGCTGAATGTGTCCCAGGCAGGTGTCTCTAGACTTATGCAGCACCCTACTGTTACCCAGAAAGATGCTTCAATACAAACAGAAAACAACTGACTAACAATTGGCTTAGTTTCTGGAGTCTTTCCAAGGGGATCCATTACCCAACAGCCTAGGAGGAAATGATTGACAGACTGAGGCTATGCCAGAAATGGCCTTCATCTGTCTCCCTTGGGCTTCAGGATTCTGGCAAAGGCTCTGGTCTCCCCCATACTACCTTTTTTTTAGGCAAAGTCATGAGCACAAAATTACCAACATAAAGCGAACTTTAAAGGTCATGCTGCTAAATGCTAGCGGTCTAAGCATGAAACTGCACTCACTGGAAGCATTCCTTGCCTGGAGGATGCTGACGTTTGTGCAGTCAACGACACCTGGTTCAAAGCTGCGGAAAGCACCCCAACCTTACCACGTTACTCATCCTACCATACTTTCAGACCTCAAATGGAAGGCTACAAATACAAAGGATGTGGAGTTTCAATATTTATCAAAGACCTACACACCTCTAGGCTGGTTAATGGTATGACACATAGGAGACACAAGTGCAGTCAACGGTTGACAAAACACCTATTCAATTCATACTTCGCTACAGACCCAGAACAATGGCTCAAGAAGCCCAACTCCACCTATCTGGACTTACTTGAATCCATCAAGATTAAACCCTCTACCCTGATACTGGGCAACTACCCAACCACAGAATGGAAGACCTATCCTAGCCAAAGCATGAACGCCCAGAGATTCCTCGACTGTTGATGCTAATCCATTGGATCAGCTGGTTGACACCACTACAAAAAAGTTAAAACCATCATGGACCTGGTACTAACCAACTTGAGTAGCCACTGTAGCACCCCTACAATGTCATCCTCCATGGTACGATCAGACCATAAAGCGATCACCCTTGAAGTGACCATCTCTCCTGACCCCCCCCCCTTGTCAGAGTCAACTTTTCCAAAGCAGACTACAATCTCCTCAGAGCACATATACGCAACTTCAACCACCATCCCTTCAGCAGAAAGTACAGTTGTGTACACTTACCATAAATGTAGATGTTAAGAGTGTATTCACTGTTGCAGTCATCACATTTAGGTTATCCCTGCCAGGGTAGCCCTCAGCCAGCCCAAATACCAGAGGCTTACTACTTCTGCATGGGTTGCTGCCGCTCCACGACTGATGTTAGGTCGTCAGTGGTATAAAAATAGGTAGCCGACGCCATTACATCAGTTTTTCCTGCCCTTTCAGGAGCCCCCAGTAGGGAGCTAGGTTATGGTGGAAGAATACCACCAGTAGAAAGTAAATACCAAACATTCCTTGTAAGGAGACACCCAGAGAGAAAGTGGATGGAGGGAGGGAAAACAGGACTGCAACAGTGATTTACCCCCAAAGCTGAAGAAAAGGGTAGAGAGGCAGCCAAGAAGAGTGGGGGCTGGCTAGGATGCCCTGCAACACTGCAGTGGCAAGGCCTGCACTGGATTTGGAGTAGATAGGCAGGTGGTAATGCTTGGTGAAGGTATGAACACATGTCCATGTTGCACCCTCCAGGATGTCCCTGGTGGGGCCCCTCTGAGGAAAGCTGCAGAGGTGGAGGCTGCTCTGGTGGACTGGGTCTTGACCCTCTTGGGGGGAGGTTTTCTGTGCTGTTTGTAGCAGAAATGGATGCAATGTGCTATCCATTTGGAAATGGTTTGTTTGGATATGGCCTTGCCCTCTGCTCCTACAGCAAAGCTGACTAGTAATGGATCAGATTTTCTAAAAGATTTAATCCTGTCTAGGTAGAATCTGAGCTGTCTGTGCACATAGAGAGTGTGCACAGAGTGCGCAGAATCCTTTCTCCCTTGTTTTGTGGGTTAGGGAAAGATGGGCAAATGAATGGATTGGTTGAGAGCCACACTGTACACCACGTTTGGCATGAAGGATGGGTTAGTCCCGAGGGAGACCTTGTCAGCATGGAAAATGATGAATGGCTCTACAGCCATAAGTGCTTGTGGCTCTGATACCCTTCAAGCTGAAGTGATGGCCAGAAGCAAGGCAGTCTTCGGAGAGAGAACATTTCAGGTTCAAAGGGGGGCAGGGTGAGCTTTCCAACACAAAGTTTAGGTCCCAAACTAGGGTAGGAGCTCTGAGTGGCCTCAAGTTATTAACCCCTCTTAGGAACTGTGAGAATGTGCGAGAAAAGAAGTGGCTCTGTGCTGAAATGAGTAGAGATGGCAGAGGCATGAATTTTAATAGAAAAGAAGGAGAGACCCTTGTGTAGTAGGTCTGCCAGGTAATCCAAGATGAGAAGTAGGGAGGGCTGTGCCGTTCCGGCTCCCTTAGCCTGGATCCAGGTGCAAAACCTTTTCCACTTTTCAGCATAAGAGTTTCTAGTGCTGGGACATCTGGGCCTTGCTTATAAACTCTAGAACTTGTTTGCTTAGACTGGCAGCTTAAGGAGAGGTCAGGGAATAAGCCAGGCTGCCAGACTGAGGGTCTGCAATTGGGGATGGATGAATTCTCCATTCCTCTGAGTTAGGTGCGTTAGGATCTGAGGTAGGCGCCATGGTGGCAGGGGTGACAGGCTGCACAGCAGTGGGGGTACCAACTCTGTCATGGCCAGTCTGGGGCAATCAGGATCGTCCTCTTTTTCCTCCCTTATTTTCAGCAGTACCCTTGAAATGAGTGGGGGGAATGCATAGACGGGGGTTTACTCACTGGAAGGATAGAGAATCCATTTTCCAGGCCTTGCTGTGAGGTTCCCGGGTGCAGAATTTGCTGAGCTGATTGGAGTAAGAGACAAAGGTCTACCTTTGGGGTGCCCCATTTCTGGGTTACAAGGGTGAAGGTTCCTTGGTCTAGCTGCCACTCGTGTGGGTTTAGCAGGTTTCTTCTTAGGTTGTCTGCCAGAGAGTTTAGAGAGCCTGGCAGGAATTGTGCTAACAGGTGTAGTTGCATGGCTTGAGGCCACGAGGTCCCAGGGAGAGCAGGGATCTGAAAGCTGTCAGGACGTGCTGAACAGCAGACCTCTATTTTTGATTGATGTGCAGATGTATTGGACTTTGGCTCCATTGGCCCTGAATGCACCTGCCGTCCAGGTGTGCACTCCAGGCATAGTCTGGCGAGTCTGTGGTGAGGGCCTGGGCTACGTGGGGTAGTGAGAAGGGAAGTCCCTTGTGGTAGCATGCTGCTGCCGGCCAAAGAAAATCTTTCCTTAGACAAGGTATCATTGGTATAAAAGAGGAGTTACCAGGTAGAGAGTGTTGACACTAAAGGCTTTTTAGGTTGCACTGTAGTTTCCTCATATGCAGTCTGGCATATGGAATGAGTAGAATGCAAGAAGCCATGAACCCTAGAGCTTGCAGGATTTTCCTTGCAGATAACTGGGTCCTGGTGGCTAGTTGAGAGAAGTAGGTCGGGTAGGTTTGGTTTTTCTGGTGTAAGGAATGCCATCTGGGATGCTGTGTCCAGGCTTGCTCCCAGGAATAAAGTTGTGTGGGTACTAGTTTTGAATTTCTTTTTGTTGATTGTAAAGGACCTACTAGCCACCCTGGGGTATACTAAGGTCAGATGCTTCAGCAGCTTTTCCTGTCTGCCTGAATCAGGCAGTCTAAGCATAGGTAAATTTGAATATTTCTTTGTCTGCAAAAAGCAATAGCAGGAGCCAGACATTTTGGGAAAACTCTTGGAGCAGCGGATAAGCCAACGGGAAGCGCAGAGAACTGAAAGCGCAGTGATCCTGCTCTGAAACGTAGGTATTTCCTGCATGATTCCCAGATTGGGATGCATAGGTAGGCCTCTTTTAGGTCTAGGCTGGCTAAACCAAGCATCCTTGGAAAGCATAGAAAGAAGCTGCTGGGGGTAAGCATTTTGAATTTTGGTATCACCAGAAAGGTGTTTAGAATGGATAGGTCGAGGATGGGTACCAGGAAGAGTCTGGAGTAGAAACCTTGGCCTATCTGTTCTGCAGGAACATGCTCTATTGCCCTGGAGAGGAGAGAAAGGACTTGCTTTTTGGCCTCTGCCCACTGGTGTGGGGGAAGATGTAGAACCCTTTTGGGGTTGGCAATGTGTGAAAATAAAGTTTGTATCCCTGAGACACTATGTTGAGGACCCAGTGGTCTTTGGTAATGGTGGCCCAGTTGCTTGCTTGGAAGAAGGGTATTCCTCCTAGGGACAAGTGCAGGTGGGCAGAGGGAGGGGTGGAAATTTAAAGTCATTGTGAGCTCTTACAATAAGGGGGTGGCTTTGCATTCCCTTGTTTTGAAGAGGAGGAACTCCATTGCTTAGATCTCTGCATTCCCCGAGGCTGTTGTCTGGGGGGCCTGTTTCCCCGGGTCTGGGCTGACCTGACCGGGACAGGAAAGGACCAGTGCTTGGAGGGGCAATGCCTACTGAACCTCTGTGGCTGGACCTGTATAACTGTCTGCATAGATTTAAGCTTTTCCTTCCATCTTTTTAGGACCTCTTCTGCCTTGGTGCCAAATAAGTTGTCTTTGTGGAAGGGTGTGTCCAATAATTTGGATTTGACATGGTCTGGCAAGGTCTGTTCCTTAAGTCAAGTACGCCTTCTAAGGACAGAACCAGTGACTGCTGCCCTGCAAGATGCTTCTACCACATTGCAAGGTGTGCTTAGTTACTGGACTTGCAGAATGCATCACCTTTTTTCTATTTTATATTTCTATTTTCTAACCCTATTTTCTGCACAAGCAGGGAGAGATTTTTTGTTTGAGGAGTTCCATGGTATTTCAGCATATGGAACTGACAATTTAATGCTCTGTAGATGTGTATACTTTTACCCCATCTGTCTAATACTCGGGAATCCCTGAGGGGGGTGGGATTCCTAGATGAAGTTGCTTTGATTCCTTTAGGTCCTGGAGAGATGACCTCGGGGTCAGCAGTAGGATTTTTGAAAAGAAATGAGAGTCTGGGGACTCTAGTACCAGTCAGGTTTCCTGGGAGCAGGAGGGAAGGTGTCAGGGGTCAGACAGGATTCCATGAAAACAACATCTACAACATCCAGGACAGGAGGAATGGCCAGAGGTCTGTGCTGTGGAAGATCTAAGAATTCCCAGATCTTTTGACAGAGGATAGCCCTGACATTCCCATTGGAAATGTTCCCTTTAAAGTATGTATGGTTTCCCCAAAGGAAAAGTCCTCGGGTGGAGAGGCTGAAGGGATGGATTCCTCTGCATCAGAATCCTCAAGCAGAAAGGGGTTGCATATTCAGATGCAACAAAGTCACTGGACTCCTGTACAGATAAAACTACTGGGGACAAGTTCTTTTGGATTGGGTAAGCCTGGCTTCCCCAGATTAGCATTTTGGAATGGGTAGCCGGTCTTCCCTGATAAGCATTATAAGATCTTCGCCATTCTAAGCATTTGCAACTGAGGCAAGGAAGCAGGGACCTGAGCTTGGGTTGGTTTTGTGGGTGTGGTTCGTACCCTGGGCCTTAGAACTTTAGTTGTTTTCTAAAGAACTGTAGACGCGAAAGATGTCTGTGTCTAGTATCAGTAGTGCAAAGTACTTCCTTGGAAGCTGGTGTCTGTTCAGTGGCTCCAGACCCATCCAAGGTAAAGACATCTGCAGGATCCTTAGTTGAAGAGTCTCGTGGCATACTGGACTCCGAAAGGGTCTCGGTAGCACCCTGTGAATCCAAAGAAACGGGCATCAGGGGCTGCAAAAGCACCTCACTGAGAACCAGAGACTTGACGACTAGCTTACCGGAACTGTCGGCAGTTTTGGACCTGTGCGGTCTTTATCCTTACGTTTTTTTTTTTTGGAAAATCAGTTGTCGGATGGCTTACCAAAGCCATATCTGAAGGAGATGACAGAGCAAAAATATCTAGCTACAATAAGGGCCAGAAAATGTACAGTTCTGGCATTGAACAAAGCACAAAAGCGACAGCGGGGGACGTAGTGGTCTGGGCCTGTGATGCAGTAGGAATGAAAGTCTGTGTGATATTTTCATTCCACAGGCGAGACAATTAACTTTTTCTGACAGAGGAAGAAAAAAAGGTTCCCAAACAGGGTACTTAGCTTTAGAAGACTTCAAACTTCAATTCGGAAATGAAAAACTCAGGTAGTGACCAACTGGCACTAGTGCAAACTTCTGCTTTGGGCTCCTCTGCTTCCTGTTTTTATACCACTGACTACCTGACGTCAGTCCTGGAGCGACAGCAACCAACGCAGAAATACTAAGCCTCCGGTTTTCGGGTAGACTGAGGGCTAACCTGGCAGAGCCAACTCTAATGCGATGACTGCAACAGTGAAACTAACATCTAGCACTAATGTCAAAGCCTACACCAAAAAACTGTATGAGCACCTACATAACTGTATGGACTCCAGACATGACATGACCAAATCATCTCTCAAGGAAGAGAGAACCTGTCTGTTGGACAGCATTAATAAACTAAAGCAAAAAATGCTGACCAAGAAGGAGCAGGTGCCAAGTTGGAAGCAATCTCTACTTTATCTGAGCAATTAAATAAGGTCACTGGTGAAATCCTCTAAGGCTGACAAGAGTCCAAATTGGCCACATCCACGAAGGACAACCACAAGGCCTTTACTTTCAGACTGCAGATGTATGTGAACACCCAAACCTGCTCTGAACTGGTAGTCAATATAACCACACACAAACGCCATTAATATAGCCAACCTATTGGCAGACAGGTTTAGTGAAAGCTTCACCTCCAGTCTCCCCAAATCAGTAAACCAGGACATGCCCAGCACCCCCCCCCGCCATCACCAGGGAGCAGGTAAGCTTTCCGCCTAAGGGTGCTTCTAGTTGTTCCCTGGTAGGCGGTGCCACCGCCAAGTCACTGTGATTGAGTTGTTGTAGTGGTGGTGGCTGTATCCATGCCTCGTTGGTTGTTACCCTGCCACTGGCGACCCCTGTAGGCACCCCTGGATTGGTTTCTGCCTCTAGAGCGCCTATTCCTGCCTCTTTGTGCCTTAGAGGAGTCCGGAAAGGACCAATTCTTGGAGGGCCAATTCCTGCTAAACCTTGGAGGTTGAACTTGTAAGAAATCTTTTACTGTTTGCACAGATTTTGCTTTCTCTTCCATCTTTTTTAGTACCTGCTGTGCGGGGGCACCAAATAAATTGACCTTGTCCATAGGTGCATCCAAAAGCTTAGATTTGACATGGTCTGGTAATGCCTGTTCCTTCAACCATGCATGCCTCCTGATAACTGTGCCAGTCATGGCTGCTCTAAAGGAAGCCTCCAGTGAATCATAGCCACATTTTAAAGAATGGTTACTAACCTGCTGTATGTTATGTAACATTTCTTGAACATACTTTTTATCTAAAGATTCTTCAGAGGACAGCTTTTTAGTCAACTGGTCAAGCATAAACTCTTGATATTGAATCATATGAAATTGGCAGTTCAAAGCTCTAGCTGACAAAGTAGCAGAGGTGTAAACTTTTTTACCCCATCTCTCTAAGGACCTGGATTCCCTTTCAGAGGGGAGGGGGTTTTTAGAAGAAGTAGCTGCTACAGCTTTAGGGCCCTGGGAGATGGTCTCTGGATCTGCAAAAGGGGCCTTATACAAGTGGTGATGAGTGTCCGGGACCCTGTAGTACCTATCGGGCTTAGCAGGAGCCGGAGGCAAAGTATCAGGAGCAGTGCAAGCATCATTAAATGCATCATCAACAACAGATAGAACTGGAGTTATAGCTAAAGGCCTATGCTGTGGCAAGTGTAGAAAGGTCCTAAGCCTTTTTCTAGAGTCTGAGAAATCTTGGCCCTGCCACTGAAATTGTTCCCTCATAGCATGCAAGGTTTCCCCAAAGGAAAATTCCTCAGGAGGAGAGGCTGAAGGGATGGACTCCTCAGCATCAGAGTCTTCGTAAGGAGAATAAGAAGCCTCAGGAGGGTCTGTATGTTCTGAGTCATCAGAGGAATCATCTGTGGCTACTGGCTCAGGGGCTCTGCTCTAGGCCTCTTTTCTGGAGGAGGGAGAGGCCCTGTCCGGATGAGGCTGGGCTCCACGAATTAAAGAGATGAGATCCTCTGCCAAAGAAAGCATATGGGAGCTGGTGCTGGGCCTGTGAGAGGGGGGCTTGGCAGGCACAGGTTTTGATGTTTTGGCTGCTTTAGCCCTGGCAAAGGCCTTAATAGACATAGCTGGAGGAGGCCTAGCAGCTCCACATGCAGGGGTAGAAATATCTAGGGGAATGGTGTCTGATAAATCCTGTGAAATCGCAACAGAAGGTTGGATTTCAGAAGCCGTTTCTACCAGGATAGAAGAGGCCTCGGTAGAAGGCAAGTTATCGGCTGAAGAAAGAACCGCTTGCTCGGTTTCGGCTGAAACAGAGACACTCGTGGTTTGCTTAACTGCGGTTTCGGCCGAAACCGCGGACCGGAGTGTCGGTCTTTTTCTTTGCGCTTTTTGGTTATTTGTGTAGTCGGAGGATCCGACGGCATAATGTAGGCAAAATCGGAGCCGAAAATCTGCTCAGCAAAGTCCGAGCGACGTCCAAGCGTCCGTCGGTTAAAAGAAGCACAGGCTAGACAAGCTGCTACGTCGTGGTCTGGGCCTAAACAATGTATGCAATAGGAGTGGAAATCTTTATGAGGTATTTGTTTCCCACAAGATAAACAGTTATTAACTTTCTCTGACATCGGCTGAGGCAAGAAAGAGTCCCCAACGGGGTACTTAGCTTTATAGAAGTCTTCGAAGTAGTATTCGGTAGTAGTAGTAGTAGTAATCTCTGGATCTGACCGACCGGCACTTGCGAACAGCTTCTGCTTCGGGCGCCACGCGGCAAGAAAGACTGGGGAAAATGGCGTCGGCTGATGCCTTTATACCCGAAGAACTGCCGCAATGACGTCGGGTGAAGTGCGACACCAGCCGAAGCCAGACCCAGACTTTGGAATCCGGCCGACCGAAGGGCTGCCTGACGACAGGACAACCCATTTGTAAAGACTGCAGATGCATCCTTGAAGGACATCCACACACAAACGCCATTAATATAGCCAACCTATTGGCAGACAGGTTTAGTGAAAGCTTCACCTCCTGTCTCCCTAAATCAGTAAACCAGGACATGCCCAGCACCCCCCCCCCCGCCATCACCAGGGAGCAGGTGTTTATCTTTTGCCTTTGAGAGGGCATTAGTCGCCATGGGACCAGAGAACACCACACCCCAGCCTGCATCTTGCATGAACTCAGGTATGAGCAGTCAGCTCCATTACGCACTCTTCAACCAAAGCCTGAGCAGCAGCTTTGTCCCAGCCAGAGGACAACCACTGTGATCCTTCTACACAAAGGTGGAGTGTCCACTGACCCAGGCAATTATAGGCCCATCAGCTTAACTCGCCTGATCTACAGAAGGCATGAAATGCATTATCATGGACCTTATAAACAAGGACATTGAAAACCTACAAACACTTGACCTCACAGTTTGGTTTTGTCAAAGGGAGATCATGCCTGTTAAACTTGGTAGACTTCTTTAAACAGTCAAAACCATGGCTGAGGGAAAGACTGCACACAGCCTACCTTGACCTAGCCAAAGCCTTCGACACTATTCCCCACTCAGGCATAATACTTGAAACTCTCAGCTAAGCATCAAACCATACGTTACCAGATGGGTAGCTAACTGGGTCACTGATGGCTTCCCCTATTTTGACTGAGTGGGTTCTACCGCTAGTAGATGACCCATAACGAGTGGTGTACTCCAAGGATAGGTCCTGGGGTCTCTACTGGGGATATATTTTTCTGAGGTGCAAGCCAAAAAGTACAGTTTTGTACCTACCATAAATGTAGATGTCCGATAGGTATGCATCTGCAGTCATCACATATGGGTTGTCCTGCCTCAGGCAGCCCTTCGGTCGGCCGGATTCCAAAGTCTGGGTCCGGCGTCGGCTGATGTCGCCCTTTCCCCGACGTCAGAGCGCCTGGGGTATAAAAGTCAGCCAACGCCATCTTCCTCAGTTTTTCTTGCCCCAGGTGCCCTCTAAGGAAGGCTAAATTTGGAGAAATGCAAAATATTCCAAACATGCACAGTAATAAAAAACAAATACACCATAATAGATAACCCCAGCTAGCTATAAGAGGGAGTATTACCCAAGAAATACCACAGAAGGGAAGGAGGGAGGGAAAACCTGACTGCAGATGCATACCTATCGGACATCTACATTTATGGTAGGTACAAAACTGTACTATGTCCTTCAAGGATGCATCTGCAGTCATCACATATGGGTAGAATACCATAGCCAATCTGGGGGTGGAGGATCTATGCAAAGGATGGTGTAGCTAAAATGCCCTGCAGGACTGCCGTAGCAAAGCCTGCTCTGGATCTGGAATATAAAGGTAAACTGTAATGCTTGGAAAATGTATGCACGGAGCTCCATGTAGCAGCTTCTAAAATGTCCTTGGTAGCCACCCCTCTTAAGAAGGCTGTGGAGGTGGCTGTGGCTCTCATGGAATGAGGTCTAATGTTAGCTAGCACAGTTTTTCCATGAAAGGAGCAACAAAAACAAATGCAATGCCCTATCCATTTTGAGATTGTCTGTTTGGAAATTGCTTTTCCTTGTGCACTAGCAGCATATGCTACCAACAGCTTGTCAGTTTTTCTGCAACTTTTAGTTCGGTCCAAGTAGTAGCGCAACTGTCTGTGTATGTCCAGGGTGTGCAGAAGTTTCTCCCCTTTGTTTTGTGGATTCGGAAAGAAGGTAGGCAAATGAATAGCTTGGTTTAATGAGACCCTGGATACCACCTTTGGCATAAATGTAGTATTGGTTCTCAATGAGACTCTGTCCTGATGAAAAATAGTAAATGGCTGTACTGCCATGAGGGCCTGTAACTCAGATACTCTTCTTGCTGAGGTTATGGCCAGAAGGAAGGCAGTCTTCCAAGACAAGAACTGTAGCTCTGCAGATGCTGCTGGTTCAAAGGGAGGCAGTGTTAGTTTTTCCAACACGAAGTTAAGGTCCCAAGTAGGCAGTGGTGGTGTCCTTGGAGGTTTGATGTTTGTAATCCTTCTAAGAAACTGCCTTAGGAGAGGATGTGAGAAGACAGGTGGATCAGTATTGTACTCTGCTGAAATTGCTGAAGCATGAATTTTAATGGAAGAGTACGACAGACCATTGTGGAACATTTCTGCCAAATATTCCAGGATACGTGCCATGTTCATCACTGTCACATCTAGGCCCTGTGTGGTGTTCTAAATGAGAAATCTTTTCCATTTTGCTGAATATGTCTTTCTTGTGGAAGGCCAGTGAGCTTCCATGATAATATCCTTCACTCTCTGGGATAGCCTATCCTGAGGAGGAATCAAGGTATTTTCCAGGCGGTTAGTTGCAAGGTTTTCAGGTTGGAATGCAGAGTTTTATAATTGTGCTGTGTCAGGAGCAGTGGCCATTGAGGAACAGGCCATGGTTTCGTGCGTGACACGCTCTTTAACAGTGGGTACCAGTGCTGTCTTGGCCAGTCCGGAGCTATCAGAATCACTTTTGGCTGCTCTGTCCTGATCTTCAGTAAGACCTTGGTCATTAATGGGAGAGGTGGAAATGCATACACTATTAAGAGTTCTCCAGCTGAAAGAGTGCGTCCACTTTCCATGCTTGTGGGTGGTATGTCCTTGAGCAGAATTTCTTCAGCTGATTATTGTGGGGGGAGGCAAAAAGATCCATGTCCGGCCTGCCCCATGATTGTGTTATCTGTAGAAAGATGTCTGGGTGCAGCATCCATTAGTGTGCATCCATGATATTCCTGCTTAAGCTGTCCGCCAGTATATTGTCTTTCCCTGGCACAAATTGAGATTGCAGCTCTATGTTGAGTTTCAAGGAAAGTTCCCATAGATTCATTGCCAGTCTGCAAAGAGGATATGAATGGGTGCCTCCTTGCTTGTTTATGTACCACATAACTGTGGTGTTGTCTGTCCTTATTAGTAGGTGGCCTTGATGCAGAAAAGTTTTGAAGGCTTCGACTGCATGTATCACTGCCAGAAGTTCCTTGTGGTTTTTGTGCATGCGTAGCTCTTTTTGTGACCATAGACCTTGAATGCATCTGCCCTCCATGTGCGCTCCCCATCTGTGGTCTGAAGCGTCCGTTGTAATGGTTTGGCTGGCTATTTGTTTGCTGAAGGACAGACCCCTGTGACTGGCTTGCTTGAGCCCACCACAAAAATTCCCTTTGAAGGCATGGGATGAGTGGTATCAAAGTTTCCAAGCTGTGACTGTGCTGAGACCATAAACTCCTTAGGTACCATTGTAGTTTCCTCATATGCAGCCTTGCTTGTGGAATCAGGATGCAAGAAGCCATGTAACCCAGGGTCTGCAGGATTTTCCTTGCAGTCAGCAGAGTTTTTCTTGTCAGACTTTTGAAGTAATCTGGTAGTTGACTGTTTTTCTTCTGTGAGGAAAGCCATTTGGGTGGTTGTATCTAGATTCGCACCCAGAAAGGTTATTCTTTGGGATGGAACAAGTCTTGATTTGTGAATGTTGACTGTATATCCCAGGACCTGAAGTAGGTGAATGGCGCAATTCAAATGTTTTACCAAAGTTTGTTGGCTGTCCGCTTGTATAAGGCAGTCATCCAAATATGGGTATATTTGAATCCCCTGAAGTCTGCAGTGTGCAATTACTGATGCCAGGCATTTAGTGAATACTCTGGGCGCAGTAGATAAGCCAAAGGGCAATGCTGAGAATTGATAATGCTCTGAACCTGCAAAAAATCTGAGGTGTCTTCTGCAACTTTGTCTGATAGGGACATGCAGGTATGCCTCCTTGAGGTCTAGAGTTACCAGCCAAGACCCCTTGCCCAGCATGGGAAGGAGCTGCTGTAAAGTCAGCATTTTGAACTTTGGTAAAATGAGATAAGTATTCAGTGCGGACAAGTCGAGAATAGGCCTCCATTGTTTTTCTTTTCTTGGCACAAGGAAGTCTGGAATAAAATCCTTGGCCTTGTTCTGAGAGAGGAACCTTTTCTATAGCTTTCATTTGCATTAAGCTGGAGATTTGTTTCAAAGCCTCTGCCCTTTGATTTGGTGGCAGGTCTGGCATGCCTTTTCTTTTTGGTAATGTGTGAAAATGGAACCTGTATCCTTTGTCTATTATTTGTAGTGTCCATTTGTCCCTCGTAATACTGTGCCAATTTTCTGAGAATAAAGAAAGCTTTCCGCCCAAGGGTGCTTCCAATTGAGCCCTGGTTGGCGGTGTCTAAGTAAAGTCATTGAGCCTGTCCTTGTGCAGCAGTTGTAGGTCCTGCATTACCTCTCTGGTTGGGAGGCTGCCATTGACGCCCTCTGTAGGAGCCTCTAGCTTGCCCTCTACCTCTGGCACCCCTGTTCTTGCCTCTCTGAAACCTCTCCGTCTGGAAAGGACCAATTTTTGGAAGGCCAATTCCTGCTGAATCTTGGTGGTTGGACTTGGAGAAAATCTTTGACAGTTTGTACAGATTTTGCCTTTTCTTCAACTTTCTTTAGGACCTCCTGAGCCGTGGAGCCAAATAACTTTTGCTTTTCCAGTGGAGCATCCAGAAGCTTTGCTTTGACATGGTCTGGCAGAGATTGTTCCTTCAGCCAAGCATGCCTACGTATGACTGCGCCAGTCATAGCTGACCTACATGAAGCTTCCAATGCATCATAACCACATTGCAAGAAATGGTTGCTAACCTGTTGGGAGTTATGTACCAGATCCTGAAATGATTTGCGATCTAGGGGTTCAGGTGAAGAAAGTTTATGCAATTCATCTAACAAATACTCTTGGTACTGTATCATATGAAATTAACAATTCAATGCCCTCATAGAAAGAGTAGCAGAAGTATACACTTTTTTACCCCATCTCTCTAAAGCTCTAGACTCCCTTTCAGAGGGGAGAGGATTTTTAGTAGTGGCAGCTGCAACCCCTTTAGGGCCCTGGGAAATAGTTTCTGGATCAGCAGAGTGGGCCTTGTAAAGGTGAAGATGAGAGTCCGGGACCCTGTAGTACCCATCGGGTTTGACAGGAGCCGGAGGAAGAGCATCAGGGGTTGTGCTAGAGTACACATCATCAATGACATTTAAAACAGGAGGAATAGCCAAAGGTCTATGCTGAGGCAAATGCAAGAAGGTCCTTAATCTCTTCCTGGAATCAGAGAATTCCTGGCCCTGCCACTGGAAATGCACTCGCATAGTGTGGAGTGTCTCCCCAAAGGAAAACTCTTCAGGAGGGGAGGCCGAAGGAATAGATTCCTCTGCATCAGAATCCTCGGAGGCCGAAAAAGCCTCCTCCTGGTGGTCCGAGAGAGTAGAACCATCTGAGGCCTCATCTGAGGAGTGGGGAACAGAGGGCTCAACCCTGGGCCTTTTGTCTGGAGGAGGTTGAGAGCCCCTAATTAAGGAGATAAGGTCCTCTGCTAAGCTTAGAATCTGTGAACCTGTAGTGTGTCCCTGAGGGATAACCTTGGGAGGCAAAGCTTTGGATAGTTTAGCAGCTTTAGCCCTAGAGAACGCCTTAATGGAAATGGATGCAGGAGGCCTGGCTGCACTGCGTGCTGGTGTAGTTTTGTCTAAAGGAATGGTGTCGGAAGGTTCCAGGACACCAGTTTCTGTAGGAAATTCAATAACAGATTCAGCCGGGGCCTCCGGGACAGAGGTAGTCGGCTGAGAGGTTTCGGTGGTAGGAAGTACCAAGGACTCTGTTTCAGCCGAGACAGAGACACTCGCGGTAGGCCTGGCCGTGGTTTCAGCCGAAACCGTGGCCCACGTGTCGGTCCTTGTCCTTCCGTTTCTTAATCAAATGTGAAGTCTGAGTCTCCGATGGCATATTTATGAAAAACTAGCCCCAAAAAATTCCTCTGCAAACTCCGCCCGACGTCTAAGAGTGCGTCAGTTGAAGGAAGCACAGGCTGAACAGAGACGTCATGGTCTGGGCCTAGGCAGGGGAGGCAGTAAGAGTGGAAATCCTTATGAGGTATTTGTTTCCCACAAGTTAAACAATTATTAACTTTATCTGACATCGGCTAAGGCAAGAAAGAGTCCCCAACGGGGTACTTGGCTTTTTGAAGTCTTCGGTAGCTGAATTACAGGAGCTGGCCGACCGGCACTTGCGAACTGCTTCTGCTTCGGGCACCACGCGGCAAGAAAGACTGAGGAAGATGGCGTCAGCTGACTCGTACTCCAGGCGCTCTGACGTCGGGGAAAGGGCGACATCAGCCGACGCCGGACCCAGACTTTGGAATCCGGCTGACCGAAGGGCTGCCTGAGGCAGGACAACCCATATGTGAGGACTGCAGAAGCATCCTTGAAGGACATCCAGTGGTTTGCGGCTGGCCAAGTTTGCAGATGACTGCAAGATGGGTGCAGTCAAACTTTCCTAGTGATATGAACATCCACCAAGAGGGCCTTACCCAAACAAATGACTGGTGCCAGAAGCATTGTCTAAAACTGAAAGCAAATGAATCAATTCTCTTTGGGGAAAATGGATTCCCTACTAATTATCACATTAACATACTAAGCACACAGTCATGAAGGACTTGGGCACCCAGGTTGATAAGAAACCTGACGACCATATTGCCTCCGTTGTACGCAAGGCTTTCTTCATAGCCCACCTCATAATATTTCATCTAGGAAGAAGGTGGTCAGAACATCCCTGTACTCGTCCCTGTACTCGTCCCTTATCAGACTCATTGAGTACAATGTCCCCTTTGGCATGTACCTTACCAAACACATGCAGCAGCTGGAGATAACAGAGGTTCCAGACATCTCAAACACCTGTCCTATACTGGGACAGGCTAAAAGCCCTGTCCCTCTACTCATACTGATTGCTCAGAGGTGACCCGTGTCTAGCATACAAGGCCATCTCAGACCAAGTCTTGGAGTTCCTGCATGTCCTTAAGTCAAACTCCACTTGCGAAACTCGCACGCAAGCCCTCAACCTGGTCTGTGACATTAATAGAACTTGGCAGGATAGATTTTGGTCCCAAAGACTCCATCTATGGAACAGACTCCCTCTCCATGTCAAGTATAGTACCTCTCTTCGGGAAACAGAAAATACACCCCTGGGATCCCACCAGTGTCCCTGCTGGACAGATGCCGACGTGGGAAAAATTCTTGGCTAGCCTTACAAGGGTCTCCGGGCCAATAGCCTAGTATCATCCTATGAAGGGGACCCGTATATATATATTTATATTATATGTACACACTTTATATATTCTATATATCATGCACACACATCTATATCTAGTAAATACACACATCTGGATTAAAGCCTCCAGAGCCTACAAACACAGTTAACTAACTAGTAAAGAAATTAGATGCGTTTCTATTAACTGCAGAAGTCTAGAGAAAAGACTTATGTAATTCAAGACTACAGACAATTAATGAGAGTTTGGAACACATCTGGATGTCACTGTTTGGAGGAATGTGAATGTGGATAATACTCACAAGTACAAGAGTATTCCGCCAATGCCCCCAATACAATAGTTTGCTCCATGCCCCCAGTTTATATCCTAGCCATACCATCTGCAACAACCCCAAATCTCAATTTCTCCGTATGAAGACAATTAGTTCCACCATGCAGGATTATGATCCGTCACGCCAAGATCTTTGAGACAGGTTCAGAAATAGGGGATACAGGGAATTTGACACATCAGCTAGTAATTGGGCCAGTTGTCAGTATAGGGATTCTTTACTGGAATATAAAACCAAAACTAGAGCAGACCCTGCTGACACGATTAGGTTTGTAACCACCTATGGGCGCAACATTAACACTCAGATATACTATACATACACACTGGAATATTCTATTGGCTAATGACTTTTAAAGGACAGTGTTAGGGACCACATGTCCGTTTTTAATTCAGGAAGGGTAAAACATTGGGGTCCCACTTTTCCCATTTTAAACATACCAGCAGTGGGGGTGCTATTTATAAACTAACAGTATCCGGAGATAATTTGATTGGTATGTTTCCCTGTGGTAGACATTAGAGTTTGTTCATCATGCCGATATGTTAGTAAACAGTTTACCAGCAAAAACACCAGCAAAGTTTATGACAAAGTTTTTTGGGACCTGTGGGACCGATTGGGTTATCTGGCCACTTGTAAAATGTTCATCCTTTTATGTTGGTCAGACAACACGTGCACTTACAACACGAATGTCTGAACACCGTAGTGATACTCATATGCATGAAACCAATGCATTGTATAGACATTGTATGATACATACAAATGCGGAATTCCATTTCATGATTATTGATAGAAACCGGGATGGCACAGTATTCTAAACAAAGAAAAATATTGGATCATTAAATTGGGGGAGGGGGGGGCTATTTCCTCCAGGAATTAATGACCACTTGTAAGGTTGCATTCTTAATATGTTTTATGGGACCTATTTTGTCTAGATTAGGTTTACTTTTAGATTGGTGCCGATTTAGTTACAGGCTAACTTTCCTGAACCGTCATTTGTACCTTATGGAAGGAGTGACTTTTGGTGTTGTAGTGGGCAGGGCTATTTTTCTATTGGTGGGGGGTGGGGGGGGCTCTATTTAGGTAGGACTGTGTGTTGTGTTTTATAATGCTTTTCCACTGATGAAGGCTTTGTAGTCGAAACCGGTATGGACAATTAAAGGATTTAGCCTTTTGGCTTAATCCAAACTTATTTTGGTATTTTGTGCCTTTTTCCCCCACATGCTGGCTACTCGTGTTCACTATGGCCACCAAATAAGTTTTTGCTTTGGAAAACAGCTAATCAACTGAACTTGCAGGCATAAGAGAAACTGACTGCCTCGCAGCCTCCACAACAAAGTTCAGCACCCAAGTCAGGGCAGGTTTAACCACTGTAGACCTGGAATGAAATGTACCCTTGATGAAGGCCTTACATAAACGAATACGCTTCTCGGTTATATAGGTTCATAGGCATTTACTAGGCTAAAGGCCATGGAGCCTTTACAAGCCTAACCCATAGGATTACCCTGGCATCATGCCACCTGACCTTAGTTTCTAGTGCCTCTGTTGAGTATAGCCACTGGAGTGATCCCCAGGGTGAATTTTGTATTTCCCATCCACTCATTAAGATTTCTCTTGAAGACTGCTAGTGAGGTGGCTCTATTTGACATGTATAGAAAGTCTATTCCATAGCATGAGCAGTCTCTGGGTTATGAACCTGGCCCTCCTGAATGTAGTAAGGAGGATGAGGTCTCTGGAGTGCGTGGTGCGGAGGGATTGGGATTTCTTTAGGATGTAGCATTTCTAACAGAGCCGGGTCAGACATGGCTATAGAAGTCAGAGATCACCTGTAAGTAGGCGATATGAGAAATAATAGTGTTTGAGTCTATCCATATAAGACAAGTGAGGCCTAAGATCCTCTTTGTGAGGTACTGTTGCAGCCTCTCCAGTTGTTGCAGGTGTCTAGTGAGGTACATGCCAAATGGGGCATTGTACTCTATGATTGGCCTAATGAGGGAAGAGTAGAGGGAAACTATGACTTCTTTCTTCCTGGATGCAAAACCCTTAGTAATGAGATGTGCCACATAGGACTTTAACAGAGGCAGTGTGGTGGTCAAGAGAGGTTGCTGTCAACCTGTGCTCCCAGACCTCTTATAAACGCCTTCTGTGTTCAGTGGACTACCATCGATTTAATTCATGGGAACTGGGTTTTTCCCCAAAGGGGATGACGACAATTTTTTGGGCATGGAGCTTAAGGCCATGGTTCCGACACCAGTTGTTGGTCTCAGTGAGGCCTTTCTGTAGGATGTCAACCTAACTTGGGAAGTTAATAATGGCTCCCATGTTGCATTCACCTGCAAACTTAGCCATCCAGAGTTCCTTTGTGTTGGACTGGACTACTGAGAAGTAGATACCAAACAGGAGGACCCAGAACTGATCCCTGGGGGACTCCACTCACAACTAGTTGGCAGTCTGAGTGGAATCAGCTACTTTCACACTAGGTTCTGCGAGCCAGTTTGCAACCCACCTAGTGATACAGGGGTTGATGCCTAGCTTAGGGAGTTTTTCTAGGATTCCTGATTGGGGAATGGTATCAAAGGCCTTGGCCAGATCAAGGTAGGCTGTATGAACCACCCCGCCTTCATCAGCTCTGGTGACTGACTCGTTGATCAAGTTGTGCAGGCATGATCTACCCTTCACAAAACCAAACTGTGTGTGATCCAGAGTTTAGAGATTCCCCTTTATCCTTGTTTATTAGGTCCATGATGATGTGCTCCATAGCTTTGCATATCAGACTTGTCAGGCTAACAGGGAGATGGTTCCCAGGGTCTGTAGTCACTCCTTTATAGAGAGGGATGACTATAGCAGTGCGCCATTTGGTAGGGACAAAGCATGAGGTGAGACTGCGACTGAATAGGACACGCAGGTGAGGTGCCGGTTCACACTGTAGTTTATGTAGAACACAGCCAGGGATATTTTGCCAGGTCCCATAGAAGCTGTATTCTTGGCCTTCGACAGTGCTGTTTTAACCTGTGCAGCAGTAATACTGGGTGCCTGGCAATCTTCTGGTATTGGGATTGGTCCTTTTGGGGGGGGGGGGGGGGTTGGCACTGAATCTGTCAGCTAGTATATTAGCAATATCTGTTTGCTCAGTATAAGAGGTACCATTGTGCAGTAGCTCAGAGCAAATCTCGGAATTGCCGTGGAGATTCTTTACATAAAGTACAGAAGGCCTTGTGGTTGTGTTTACTATCGGCTGCAATTCTGTTTTCATAGCTAGCTTTAGAGGATTTCTTGAAGCTGATAAGGGAGTTTTTCCAGTCTTGGGACTTCCTTATTGTGCATTAGTTTCTTCCTTCTGTTGTAGTGTTTATGGCAAGGGACCACTAGATTGGCTTCCTTTTTTTTTTGGGAGGACAGAGTCTTGGTTCTATTGGGTATAGTGATATCCATGCATTTGTGTAAGTGTTCGTACAGAGCATTGGTGTATGATTCAGCGGTCATGCAACTATTCTCTATTCGCATGGGATGCAAGCCATGAAGTTAGCCACCACTGTTCTCCAAAGCTAACTTTGGGATCCTAAGAAGTTTTTCATGGTAGTTACCTTTGCGGGGGGGGGGGGGGGGGTTTCCAAGGCGATTAGTTTGTGGTCGGATCTAACTAGGGAGGACTTTACTATTTGTGTACAGCAATGGTCGCCCATGTTACTAATGACCAGGTCAAGGATAATGCTACCTCTAGTGGGAGTAACAAGCTGAACCAGGGCATTGGAATCCATTCCGGGAAACACTGGGCAAGTATATTGGCACAGGAGTAGTTTTCCCAGTTAATGGAGGAGTTGAAGTCGCCCAGTATGAGTGTGTTAGGTTGGACCCAAATATTCTCCAGGGTGCTTAGGAAAGTGCAGTTGTGTACACTTACCATAAATGTAGACATTACTGTTGCAGTCTTTACATTTGGGTTATCTGCTTGTTAATCAGGCAGACTGAGGGCTACTTGCAAAATCTTTGGTCCTGCATCAGTCGCTGTCCCTTCTTCCATGACGTCAGGAGTATAAAACATGCAGCCGACGCCATTACATCGTTTTTTCTTGCCCCAGAGGTCAGGTGCTCCCCCAATGGGGAGCAATTAAATATAAAAGTACAATGATATACTTCCAACAAAAAAGCAAACACACTAAAAGGCTTTTAAGTATAGTAAAGGAAAGTAGAGGTATAGCCAAAAGTTAGGGGGCTGGAGGGAGGGTAACCAGGACTGCAACAGTGAATACACCAACATCTACATTTATGGTAAGTGTACACAAGTGTACTATGTTCATGTTTCACTGTTGCAGTCATTACATTTTGGTAGATTCCCAAAGCTATGGTTTGGAGGAGGAATTTGGATAGCATTAGGACCAGCTATAAGGCCCTGCAAGACTGCAGTGGCAAAGCCAGCTCTGGATTTAGAGAAGATTGGCAAATGATAATGCTTGGTGAAAGTATGTACAGAACTCCAGGTAGCAGCTTCTAGGATGTCCCTGGTAGGGACACCTCTGAGAAAGGCTGTAGAGGTAGATGCAGCCCTGGAGGAGTGAGGTCTAATCCCCTGGGGGGATACGTTTTCCATGGTGCTTATAGCAGCAATCGCCTATCCATTTAGAAATGGTTTGCTTTGAAATAGCCTTCCCCTCTGCCCCTGCAGCAAATGCCACCAGCAGTTCAGATTTCCTTTGAGGTTTAGTCCTGTCCAAGTATAATCTAAGTTGTCTGTGCACATCTAAGGAATGCAGTATCCGTTCCCCTTTGTTCTGTGGATTGGGAAAGAAGGTTGGCAAATGAATGGACCGATTAAGAGCCACACTGGATACCACCTTGGGCATGAAGGATGGATTGGTTCTGAGGGACACCCTGTCTGCATGAAAGATGATGAAAGGTTCAACTGCCATAAGGGTCTGTAATTCAGATACCCTTCTAGCTTAAGTGATTGCTAAAAGGAAAGCTTTTTTCCAAGAAAGAAATTTTAAGTCTGCAGTAGCAGCTGGCTCAAAAGGAGGTAGAGTGAGTTTCTCCAAAACTATCCCAGGCTGGGGTTGGAGCTCTCCTGGGTGGTCTCATTGTTGGCCCCAACTGCTTGAGCAGTGGATGAGATAGGGGGGGGGTTCTGTGTTGCAATGAGCTGAAATGGCTGATGCGTGGATTTTAATGGAGGGAAAAAAAAAAAAAAAAGACAGGCCCTTGTGAAGCATCAGTATTGTAAAATCAGAGGTAAACTGGGTGCTGCTATGCTCATCCCTTGAGATTGGTTCCAGGCACAGAATCTTTTCCCATTTTCAGCATCAGATTTTCTAGTACAAAGCCTCCTTGCCTCTAAAAATGATATCACAGGTCTACTGGGGGATGGTAAAGGAGAGATTATGTCATTAGCCAGGCTGCAAGGTTAGAAGCTGAGGGTGCAGAATCTAGTTCTCCTGCTGAGACAACACGGAAGGAGTCTGAGGTGCCATGGGGATAACAGTGACACTGCGCAGGAGGGGGTACCAGTGTTGGCGTGGCCAGTCTGGAGCAATCAAAATCATCCTTTGTCCAGTTTGATTTTTAGTAGTACTTTGGAGAGCAGAGGCAGAGGGGGAAGGCACAGACTGATAGGTTTTTAGCTGAAGGACAGAGCATCCACTTTCCAAGCTAGTTTGTGGGGAGTCCTTGTGCAAAACTTATCCAATTGGTAGTTCTGGGGAGAGGCAAACAGGTCTATATCTGGGCTGCCCCATTTGCTTGTCAACATGTTGAAAATCCTTGATTCCAATTTCCACTCGTGTGGGTCCATGATGTTTCTGCTTAGTCCGTCTGCCAGTGTATTTAAATTTTCCTGGCAGGAATTGAGCTTGTAGGTTCACTTGGTAGCTCAAGCCTGTGTTCCACAATGCCATGGCTAGTCTGCAGAGGGGGTAAGAATGTGCACCCCCCTGCTTATGTACCACACAAGTGGTGTTGTCAGTCTTTACCATAAATTGTCTTGGAAGAATGTGGTGCTTGAAGGCTGTCAGAGCATTCTGTACAGCATTTCTTTTTGAATGATATGCAGGTGCACTTGACTTGGGCTCCATTTGCCCTGAATGCACTTCCCTGCCAGGTGAGCCCCCCCCCCCATGCATAGTCTGATGCATCTGTTAGGGTTTGGGCGGCAGGGGGTGGTGTGAAAGGTAGTCCCTTGTTTTGGTGGCAGGCCTCTGCCCACCAAAGGAATTACTTCTAGATCCTGAGAATGTTGACACCATAGGCTTTTTAGATACCACTGTAGTCTCCTCATATGCAGTCTTGCATATGGAATTAGAAGAATGCAGGAGGCCATGAACCCCAAGGCTTGCAGCATTTGTCTTGCAGATAGCAGGGTTTTTTTGTGGCCAAGTAGGTTGTCAAATGAATTTGTTTCTCTGGCGTGATGCAAGCCATCTGGGAAGCTGTATTCAAGCTTGCTCCCAGGAATATAACTTAACAGGGTACCAGGTGTGATTTCTTTTCATTTATGGTGTACCCCAGACAAGTTGGAACCCTTTGTACAAAGGTCAGACGATTCAAAAGTATGTCCTGGCTTTCTGCCTCAATTAGACAAATCGTCCAGGTATGAGTACATCTGAGTATTTATTTGCCTGCAAAATGCAATAAGTAGAGCTAGACACTTTGGCTTAGATAAGCCAAAGGGCAGTGCATAGAACTGACTGTGCTTGTAGCCTGCCTTGAAGCGTAGGCATCTTCTGCAAGATTCCCTGATTGGGATGTGCAGGTATGCGTCTTTTAAATCTAGTGTTGCCAACCAGGCATCCTTGCCTAGCATAGGAAGTAATTGAGTCAGCATCTTGAATTTTGGAATCTCCAAAAAGGTGTTTAGAGTAGACAGGTCCAGGATAGGATGCCATGAATTGTCTTTTCTGGGTACCAGGAAAAGTCTTGAGTAGAAACTTTGCCCCTCTTCCTCCTCTGGTACCAGTTGAGTAGCCCCCATGCTTAAGAGAGAAAGTACTTGTTTTTGGGCCTCTGCCCACTGATTTGGGGGGGGGGGGTAGGTCCAGCCACCTGCTTGGTGTTGGCAACGTGTGGAAGTGAAATCTGTATCCCTGGGACACTATATGTAAAACCCATTTATCCTGGGTAACTAGTTCCCAGTTCCTTGCATGAAGAGCAATCTTTCCCCCCAAACAGGCAATCTTTCCTCCCAAAAAGAGGCAGTCAGTTGACAAGTGCTTGGAAATTTTAAAAGGAAGTCATTGAGATAGTTTACCATAGGGGGAGTCTTATTACTGCCAGATTTGGAAGTGGAGGCCCCCCACTTAGTCCTGTGTGTCCCCTGGGACTGAAACCCGGGGTTTTTACTGTGTCTGGGTTTGGCTTGAGAAGGCCTGGAAGGGGCTGGAAAGGTGCCTACTAAATCTAGGAGGCTGAACTTGTGAGAAATCTTTAACAGTTGGCATAGATTTAGCTTTTATCTTCCATCTTTAAGAACCTCCTCAGCCTTATTGCCAAACAGGCAGTCCTGATTTAAGGGAGCATCCAACAATTTAGCTTTAACATGATCAGGCAAAGACTGCTCTTTTAGCCAAGCATGCCTTCTGAGCACAGACCCAGTAACAGTAGCGCTGCAAGAGGCCTCTAATGAATCAAAACCACATTGCAACGTATGTTTTCTAACTTCAGCAGAATGCATTAAATCCTGTAATTCTTTATTTTCCACAGTCAGGAATCATTTTCTGTTTAATTCAATAACGTTACCCTGGAGTCTATAAGAAGGGGTAAGATTTTTAGCAATAGAAGCCGTGATGCCCTTGGGCCCCTATGAAATAGTCGCTGGATCCGCAACAGGATTTTTAAAAAGGAACTCGTGTGACTCAGGGACCCTGTAGTATCGGTTAGGTTTTCTGTGAGCAGGAGGCAAGGAATCTGGGGCCACACTAGATTCCGAAAAAGCATCAGCAGCAATGTCTAGTACAGGAGGAATAGCTAAAGGCCTATGCTGAGGTAGGAGTAAGAAATCCCTAAGCCTCTTTTTTGAATCAGAAAAATCCTGGCTTTCCCAGTGGAAATGCTCTTAGAGTATGTAAGGTTTCCCCAAAAGAAAAATCCCCTGGAGGGGAAGCAGAGGGAATGGAGTCCTCTGCATCAGAATCCTCTTCAGTAGATAAGGGCAAATCCAGATCATTAGAAGAATCAGAAAAAACAGAATCCTGGTCAGAAGAGTCATAAACAACTTCAGTCCTAGGCCTCTTATGGCTACCCCCCGATTAGAGTTATTAGGTCTTCAGCCATTCTTATTGGTTTTTTTAGGCATAGAGGCCCGAGCGTTGTTTTTTTAAGGCATGGTTCGAAATTTAGGCTTAAGTGAAGGAGGCGTTGGTTTAGTATACATGTCCGCAGGCCTGAATACATCCTCAAAAGCCGGTGCTTGCACAGCAGCTCCGGACCCATCCAAGGTAGAGACATCCGCGGGTTCTATAGTTGAAGCATCTCGCGGCATACCTGACTCAGAATGGGTCTCGGTAGATGCCTGTGAATCAGAAGTAGTGGGTATCAGGGGCTGCGAAAGTGCCTCACTGAGTACCGGCAAACTGGCGACTGGCTTAGAAGCGTCGGCAGTTTTGGACCTTGGCAGCCTGTCTCTGTCTTTATCTTTGCGTTTTTTCAGAATCTCTGTAGTCGGATGGCTGGACATTTCTGGATAATTAAACAGAGAACTGAAATATTTAGAGGCAAAAATATACAGACTGATAGTGCGTTGATTAAATAAAGCACAAAACCGACAGCAAGGTACGTCGTGGTCAGGACCTAGGCAAGGAATACAGTACGAATGAAAATCTTTGAGATATTTGCTTTCCACAAGTAATGCAATTAACTTTTACTGACATTGGTAAGGAGCAAGAAAAAAAAAAAAAAAGTTTTCCCAACGGGGTACTTTAGAGGAAGACTTCGGTTCTGAAACTCAAAAACAATTTAGGAGTTGGCCGACTGGAACTTGCGATCTGCTTCGGGCAGCGCACGGCAAGAAAGACTGATGTAATGGTGTCGGCTGCATGTTTTATACCCCTGATGACCACATGTCATGGAAGAAGGGACAGCAACCGACGCAGGACCCAAGACTTTGTTAATCAGGCCGACTGCAAGCAGATAACCAAATGTAATGACTGCAACAGTTAAACACAAAGAACATTGTGGAGCGAGTGTCTTGGGACATGGTTGGGGACCTATAACATGCTATGACCTGAATCGCTGTCTTACCCAATGTTAGCTGCACC
Organism: Protopterus annectens; assembly: GCF_019279795.1. Classification (NCBI taxonomy): domain Eukaryota; kingdom Metazoa; phylum Chordata; order Ceratodontiformes; family Protopteridae; genus Protopterus; species Protopterus annectens. The sequence goes on from NC_056727.1 coordinate 120,367,264, forward strand.
TGAAGTATCTCTGATGCATTATGTTGGGCTACTAGTCAAGAGATGTGTGCATCCTTTATGAATATGGAAACACCACCTTTGGAGCTTCGGTCCAAGTTCTGGGGCTGAAAGGTGTGGAATGAGTTACAGCCTGGTAGTGCAGGGGTGCTTTTTGCTGCCTTGAATGGTCTCCATTACAGCACAAAATGTCAAATGTTCTCCATTTTAAGGAGTGCTTCGAGCGAGTGCATTTTGAGATTTAGATTTCTAGCGCTCAGCAGCAGGACCTCAGACTGCATTTGTTTGTAGCCGTTATGGTGGTAATTTGATCTTTGGAACACTGCCTAAAAAAGGCACTACAGGGGTGGCAAGAGCCTTGGCCAGTATCCGGAAGTCCGGGGGTGACAGATGTAGGTCATCTCTGGCAAAGCATCGGGGTCTGTCAATCATGTCATCCCAGGCAGACAGATACTGGATCCGCTTAGAATGAAACCAAAAACATGAAATAATTTTCTGCTTGTACTGTGGTATTCTGGGTGATGGGTAGGATGCTTTTCAGGGCTAGGGTCGTACCCGCCTGGGCTACATAAATCAGAGAGCTCCTCCAGGTCTCTTCATGTAATCCACGGAAGTAACGTCTCAGGTCATTCACACCCACATGTACAATGACACTGTTATATTTGTACCCGTTGAGGGACCAGAGTGCGCACGTTATATGGTGGATCCTGGCACCTGACAGGCAGCTGTTACTTTCTCCTCATTTAACCTAGCGAGTGGGGCATCAGTGTGCCTCACTATAGAGTCACCTATGACTAGTGTGCTGGGCATGCTGTTTTGCCTTAGGGTCTTTGGTAGAGTGGCACACTGTTTAGGAGTTGCGTCTCATGATTAGTGTTGTGGTTGAGTGCATTTCTGCTGTTTGGGTAGATTTTTGAGAGCCTCCGCGAAGGTGGGTGTTTAGCCACTGGATTTATAAAAAATCGGCATAATCACTAGCCCATACCAAGAACTTCCAATGTTTTCCCTTCGATTCTCGTCCAAGTATGGGAATATCCTGACTTCAGTGCCATCGGTGGGCTTTAACTGGAACCATGCATTTTGTTAACACCCTGGGGTTGTGGGGAGACCAAATCAGTAGAGCTTGAAATTAGAAGGGATGGACTAACAACCAAGTAACGAAATCTTCTGGACCCCTTGTCTTAATCTGGATCCTGCCTAAAATCTCTGGTCTTTGTGTACTAAAGAAAAAAAAAATGGACTCTTCTGTTCTGGCCATCTTTTAAAGCATCTTCCCCCTGTTTGGGTGGCACTGGATGAGGTGTGAAGCCTGACCATGGGATGGTAAGAAAAATGGAATATAGCAGTCTCCAGACAAGATTCTGTTTACACATGAAACTACTGACAGTGCAGTGGCGCAGCAGTAGCGTCATCACCTCACACCAAGAGGTTCTACGGTTCGATTCTCGGCTGGGGTGCCGCCTGTGCAAAATCTGTGTGGGTTTCCTCCAGGTGCTCCAGTTTCCTCCCACACCACCACCACACAGCACCACAGCTGGACACATGTCCAGCATTGTGACCATCCATACTGGATTTATACAAAAGAAGTTATACCCGAGAGGAAGTCTGAACAACTTTCAGGGATCAGGGGATCCTATTAAAGATGCTGCTCCTATAAAACTACCTAGTTGCTAGGACCACCGCTTCCACAGAGATGACATCAGACTGAAGTCCCCTCTACACTGGAAACCTGACTTGTTGCCATCTATGTTGTGACTACTGGGATTTTAGAAACTACCAAATACCTTGCCCCTTTCTGGCTTTATTAGGCCTTTTGTGGAGTGACAAAATTAACTTCACAGTCATGAGCATTTTGCCTCCTAAGAACAGTCTCCATAGGACAAGCCCATGCACATCCAGAATAGAAAAGAAAGAGGGGAAATACTCAACCAGAAGGGAATCTAAAACCAAAAACGAACAAGATAGGGTTGAAGGGAAGGAGGAAGTCAATACTGCAACAGTGAAGAGGACCTACTGTTCTGGTAAGATTTTACACAATCTGTACTATATCCTTCAACCACTGCTGTAGTATTCACAGTATTCAAAAACAAAAAGAAAAGTAAAGAAGCTTAAGAAACAGAATGGAAGGTGGACGGCAAAGAGCAGCCCTCAAATCTATATAAAATGGCTTCAGCAAAACATGCTATATCCCTAGAAATCATATTCAACTCAAAATGCTTAATAAAAGCTATGTTCTGAAAACTAAGTAGCAGCTTCAAGGATATGCCAATAACCAGCGAAGCTTTGATACACCTTTTTATTAGTAAGAACAGCTTGAACGAAAAACCAAAAACGTTGTAATGCACTCTGATAACCCTGTGCAAATGACAAATATAAAATGCGATTAAGCGCTTTCATCCACTCATCAGAATCGCATACTAACATAGTATGAATCATTTTATAAACTTTTTGGCGCCAACTTTTTACACCAAGTTTTAAAGTAATATTCATTCTGTTTTTTTTCAATACATCTCGTTGACTGTCATTCAGTTCATTTTTCAGGTAGACCAATGTACAGTATGTTCCAACATACAATACCAGTATTAACATATAAAAACATTTTACTGTATAAAACCCCCTTTTTTGGATGCTGTTGAAATAGTACACTATTGTAAATTAAAACTTACAAATACAATATGTATATTATAATATAGTTAAAACCAATTATGTATAATTGCCTTTCCACATGCGTAGACCAAAGAAAGGAACTAAATATCTAATTGCACTCGTACTTTTTAAAAAAAGGCATATAAATGCATATAATAAAAGCGTAAAAAAGAAAGTTACATATAACAAAACTATTGAACCAACAAGTGCATGTTAAAAAATGCATATATATGAATAAATGCCCTAAATAAATAAAACATATATTTAACTGTAGTTTCTATAATGTATTGATGCTTGCCATACTTTTCTATGATGTGGATGGATGAGATGCAATATAAAGATACAATTGTAGAAAATAGATCAAACCACATTGTTATTAGTAAATAAAAAACAATAAAAATCATATTATATTATAAAAAATAACTTATATTAATTGATTGATAATATAATATGTATAATAAATATTATGAATATTAAAATGTTTAATATGGTGAATGGTATTTGATTGCTGTAAGTGAAGCAATATATATAAAATTATATATATATATATATATATATATATATATATATATATATATATATATATATATAAAATACATATAATACAATTAAATACATTTGTGGCAGAGTGGGACTGTAGATCAATTCAACACAATATGTCATAACGCACAAAGATGATACATGTCATAACGCACAAAGATGATACATGTCATAACGCACAAAGATGATACATGTCATAACGCACAAAGATGAAGTAATTTATATTAGGAATGGTCTTAATGAAATATATTCATTTAATCCTGGTTTTGTGGAAGCATCAGTTAATATTTGCCATTTAGCCTCTCTAGCCGCTATATATGCCTTTAGGTTTCCTCCCCTAATGTTGTAGTTTACCCGTTCTAAAATAGCAAACTTGAAATTATGTTTGTCAGTCTCTTGACTGTGCCGACTTAGAGCATTTCTACTATCTTTCTTTTTAACTGCATATAGGCGTTCATAAATTCGCCTTCTGAATTTCCTTTCCATTTTACCTATATAGTAAAAACTGCATAATTGGCATGTGGCTAGATACAAGATATTCATAGTATTGCAATCACCATTTACAAATGTAACTCGTGTCTTATTTATATTATCTAATACCAAATTAACTTCTTCATTGATGGTTTTGCAATACTGACAGCTTCCACATTTTCTAGTTCCTTGGTTATTTCCTTTATTCCTAAGGCTCAGAGCTGAACACCTATATGCAGTTAAAAAGAAAGATAGCAGAAATGCTCTAAGTCGACACATCCAAGAGACTGACAAACATCATTTCAAGTTTGCTATTTTAGAACGGGTAAACTACATTAGGGGAGGAAACCTAAAGGCATATATATAGCAGCTAGAGAGGCTAAATGGCAAATATTAACTGATGTTTCCACAAAACCAGGATTAAATGAATATATTTCATTAAGACCATTCCCAATATAAATTACTTCATCTTTGTGCATTATGACATATTGTGTTGAATTGATCTACAGTCCCACTCAGTCACAAATGTATTTAATTGTATTATATATATATATATATATATATATATATATATATATATATATATATATATATATATATATATTTTTTTTTTTTTTCACTTACAGCAATCAAATACCATTCACCATATTAAATATTTTAATATTCATAATATTACATATATTTATTATAAATCAATTAATAAAAGTTATTTTTTATAATATGATTTTTATTAATGTTTTTTATTTACTAATAACAATATGGTTTGATCTATTTTCTACAATTGTATCTCTATATTACATCTCATCCACATCATAGAAAAGACGTATTATGGCAAGCATCAATACATTACAGAAACTACAGTTACATTATTTAACAGAGTATATACGTCTTATTTATTTAGGGCATTTATTCATATATATATGCATTTTTTAAACATGCACTTATTGGTTCAATAGTTTTGTTATATGTAACTTTCTTTTTTACGCTTTTATTATATGCATTTATATGCCTTTTTTAAAAAAGTACGAGTGCAATTAGATATTTAGCTCATTTCTTTGGTCTACGCATGTGGAAAGGCAATTATACATAATTGGTTTTAACTATATTATAATATACATACTGTATTTGTAAGTTTTAATTTACAATTTAAACATTAATAGTATACTATTTCAACAGCATCCAAAAAAGGGGGTTTATACTGTAAGATGTTTATTTTATGTCAATACTGGTATTGTATGTTGGAACATACCGTACATTGGTCTTTACCTGAAAAATGAACTGAATGACAGTCAATGAGATGTACTGAAAAAAACAGAATGAATATTACTTTAAATCTTTGTGTAAAAAGTTGGCGCCAAAAAGTTTATAAAATGATTCATACTATGTTAGTATGCGATTCTGATGAAGTCCACGATTGAGTGGATGAAAGCACTTAAATCGCATTTTATATTTGTCATTTGTTTTTTGGTTTTAATTGATTTTGGTTTTAATTGAATTGCACAGGGTTATCAGACTGCATTACAACGTTTTTGGTTTTTCGTTCAAGCTGTTCTTACTAATAAAAAGGTGTATCAAAGCTTCGCTGGTTATTGGTGTATTTCACTTGGTTCACGTTAGTTGGATTGGCTTGCAGCATTTACGTTATATATCAGCTTCAAGGATAGAAATAAGTCTCCAAACCCTTGAAGGCACCAGAATAGACAAAATCCTAGTAGAATTCGCTCCAAACAGAAGTGCAGGTTTGCCATGAAAAGTATAACAAAAATGGAAATGACCTTTTCAGACTTAAGAATGACCTCAGTTTTATCCAAATAGTAACACAGTTGTCTGTGCAAATCTATATAAAAAAGATAGAGGAATGGCCACAAGGACCTGGAGCTCAGAAACCCACCAAGTAGAAGAGCCAGCAATAAGTCTTCCAGGTACAATGTTGCAAAGCAGCATAATCTGTGGGCTCAAAAGAAGCCAGACTCAATTTTTTCAGAAACAAAATTAAAGGTCCGAAGGAGGAGGCAAAGGTTTCCTTGGAGGCCTAATATGCAGGCCACATTTAAGAAACAGACATCAAATCGAGAAGCCAGAGGAGGATTCAAGAGCAGACTAGCAGAAATAGTGGACAAATGGGTCTCTACAGAAAAACAGGCCAGACTGGGGCAACTCAAAGAGCACCAGACAGACCCCCACTGAAAAAAAAAAAAAAAAGTCCTGGTTAGGAGCATGGCACTAAACAGAACATGTTTTCCATTTGGAAATAAAGATTTTCTGGTTGAGGGCTTCCCTGCCTCCTGTAAAACCCTGAGCACATCCTCAGATAAAGGTGCCTCAAAGGGATCAAAACCCCATCACCCACAGTGACAGCTGGAGACAAGCGAGATGGACAAAATACCCTTTGTCCTGTGTGAGAAGATTGAGGTAACTTATGGTGATTTCCCCTTCTAATGCATCTGGCCAGGGCCAACAGTGCTGTCTTGGCCAAAGGGGAGTCACTAACGAGATTTCTGGGGAGTCCGGCTGAATCTTTTGCAGGACTTTTTGGAAGTCAAGAAAAAAGGAAAGCATAAAGAAACCTACCCTTCCAAGGAAAATGAAGGGCATCCACCTTCCATGCCAGATGGCATGATACTCACAGAAAAGGCAAAGGTGCCTGGTTCAGAGGGGAGGCAAAAAGATCTGAGGAATACCCCACCAATGGATAATGTCCAGAAACCAGACTCAAGCATCCATTCATGAGCCTGTATTTTGGACCTGCTCAGGAGGAATATGCCATTAGATTGGAGGAATGTACACTGCCTGAAGAGTTGAAGTGGACAGATGAGAGCCACCTTCCAAGCCTGGAGACACATCCTGCAAAGGAAGCCAAGAGTTTGTGCCTCCCTGCTTGTTGACATACCACATCACTGTATTGCTGTCTGTACACCTTCAAGTATTTCACCCAATGTTCTCTTCAGGCCCCTTGAAGGGCCAGAATAAGAGCTCTCATCTCCTTGGATTTGACATGGCCTGACTTCTGAAAGTTCAAGGTCGCTGCCCCCCAGTGACCAAAAGAAGCACCCCACCCTACGTTGGAGGCACTGATGAACAGTTTTTGAGAAGGGAGTAGAGGCTAAAAGGGCAGGCCTGGGTTGAGAGCAGACTGTCATTCCTTCTTTAGGCAGGAAGAGGTACAATGCAGCAGCAAAACTGACTTGAGGTACTACTGAAGCTTCCACATAAGCAATCTGGAAAGAGGGAGCACTGGAACAGAAGGCGTCATGAATCAAAGGGTCCTAAGAAACTCCCTAGACAGTCAATGACAAAGCTAAGGTGGAAGAGAAGCCAACGTTGGCACTGGCTGAATCCTGCACCCCAAATACACATGATCGTGAGGGAGTAGAGACAGACCTTTGGAAATTGATAGTGAATACCAGAGAATCCCAGACTGAAGGAGAGCATACTTCAGATTTTATAACAGGTGATTAGGAAACGGCACATGAAGCAACAAGTCATCTAGATAAGGAAAAATCAGAATTCCTTCGAGTCTAAAAGCAATCACAGGATCTAGGCATTTTATGAATACCCTTGGGGCAGCAGAGAGGCCAAAGGGCAAAGCAGAGAACTGGAAATGAAATGAGACAGAGAAATGCAAAAACTTCCTGAGAACAGGGATATGAAGGTAAGAAAAGCTTAGGGTATTAAAAAGGAAAACATGGTTTTAAGAGTAAGCATCCCAAAAAACCTTGAGAAAGGTGTTGAGCCAGGAAAGATCCAGAATCAATCTCCAAGTCCCCTCCTTTCGAGGGGCTAGGAACATCATGGAATAAAAATATAGTTTCCCAATTGGGAAAGGGGGGACAGACTGAATGGCTCCTTGGTTCACTATGGACCCTAGAAAGTTCAGGAAATGAAGTTGCTCTAGAAGTGGAGGAATCTCTGGGGGGAAAAAAAGTGGGTGTATGTGGGGGGGGGGTCCATACCATGAAGTAACCCTGACATACAATACAAAGACCCAAGAGTTTGAAGCAATGAGACACCAATTTGTAAGACAAGAACTCTGTCTAAAAGAGGGGGAGCATACTGTTAGAGAGAAGCATGCTTTTCAGATATAGGAGGCTTCTGGGTCACAGAAGTTTAAGAACCCTTAGCAGAGGGGGCCCACCTACCACCCCTTCCTGCCCCTGGAGACGTGGCAGGGTTGACTGCAAACAAAAGCAGATCTTAAAAAGGATAATTCCTCTGCAACTTGGATACGAGACACAAAAATGTTTAAGGCCCTGCAAGGCTTTGCCTTTCTCATGAGAAGACTTGTATGTCAGCAGTGGTCCCAAAAAGATTATCCAAAGGAGCATCCAACAACCTGGCTTTAATATTCTCTGACAGAAAATGAAGACAAAGCAAAGAATAATGCCTCATGACAGACCCAAAAGCCGCAACCCCAGAAGAGCCACCAGCATCATAGCTACATTGAGAATGGCAAGCCACTTTAAAAGCAGAACAGATAAGGCAGAGGGGATTTGCCTCCAGAATCAGGGGAGGTCATAAATAACCAGAGAGACTTGGCAATCAACGCCGGAGGATACCTGGTCATGGAGGTCTGGTAAATCAACAGCCCCAAAAGGCAAAAACAGAAGCAATGTAAATTCTCACCAATCCTGCTATCCTTAACAGAAGGCAAAAGTTTAGGTTTGTCAGAAGAGATGGAAATCACCAGCAGGAAGAGAGACTTGACAACCCTCAGGAACCTTGTAGAACCTCAGGTTTCTTAGCAGCAAGAACCAGAGAATCAGGAGACTTGTTGCCTTTCAGCTTTTCCCAGTTGGGGGTCGCCACAGCGGACCTCCAGTCCACTAATGATTGGCAGTAGATTTTCACGAACGCTAAGGTGCCAGCATGACATTCAACCTTCAACTAAGGCACGCCCATTTACACATCTTTCGAACGCCTACCCAAACGCAGGGAGGACATGCAGACTCCATACAGAAGGCACTCCAGCCGAGAATCGGAAAGCGAGAACCTCTTGCTGTGAAGCAACAACACTACCTGCACCACCGCGGATGTTGTAAGCAGTAATATAAAGTATCTAACAAGGCAGCCAACACAGGAAGAACTGCCAATGGTTTAGCAGTATCCACCTGATGCAAGTCGTAAAATATTCTCAGAATATCCAAAAAAAACCCCCCTTAAAATCT